>NW_024540254.1:600000-794812 GCF_016647625.1 Suillus subalutaceus
ATGTAGAAGACAAAGCAGCCTTCATGGTTACAGACTTGGGAAGCGATGATGTTATTATCGGCATCGACTGGCTAAGATATCATAATCCAGAAATAGACTGGAATGCAGGACAGTTTTCATTATCTAGGTGTCCGCTTAAATGTATTACGAAAAAGGAGCAAAGACAAAAAAATAGAGAAAATAGAAAAGCACAAAAACAGGCAGATGTGGTTCCAGATCTGATTCCCACAGAAGAGGATGACGATGAGGACATGGACACGAGGAAGGCGACCTGTGAAGAGGTGGAAGACGAGGATAGTCCTGAAAGATGGATTAGATATAAAGCCTCGGTTGCCACGGAGCAGAAGGTAGCAGAAGAAGCTACGAAAAAGAAGAAGTCTGTTGAAGAGATGGTTCCAGACTGGCTTCATGATTACCTGGGAGTGTTCTCAGAAGAAGAGTCCAAACGATTCCCTGAAAGGAAGAAATGGGATCATGCTGTGGATCTTAAAGATGACAATGATCTTCCTCCGAACGCGAAACCGTACCCCTTGTCACCAAAGGAAATGGACACGTTGAAAGATTGGTTAAAAGCCGAGACTGCACTAGGACGTATTAGAGATTCACAATCTCCAGTTGCAGCACCTTTCTTCTTTGTGGCCAAAAAGGATGGCAAACTAAGACCTGTTATGGACTATAGAAGGCTTAACTGAGAAGACGGTTAAAAATGCGTATCCGCTACCGAGATCTCAAGACCTGATTGATGCCCTTACTGGTGCCTACGATGTACTCCAAGATGGATGTACGATGGGGGTACAATAATATTCGGATGAAAGAAGGAGATGAATGGAAGGCAGCTTTCAAAACGCCTTTTGGTCACCACGAACCAACCGTAATGTATTTTGGGTTGACGAACTCTCCAGCAACCTTCCAGACCATGATGAATGAGATATTCAGAGATTTAATAGACGGCAAAACAGTGGTCGTTTATATCGATGACATCTTGGTCTTTACGAATGGAAGTAGAGAGCAACACCAGAAAGTCGTGCGAGAAGTACTCAAACGATTAAAAGAGAACGACCTGTTCTTGAAGCCTGAGAAATGTAGCTTCGAGCAGTCTAAAGTCGAGTTTCTTGGGTTGATTGTGGAAAAGGGCAGTGTGTCTATGGACCCCGTCAAGGTAGAAGGAGTATTGAAATGGCCTGTTCCCAAATGCGTAAAAGAGATACAAGCATTCATGGGCTTTGCCAACTTCTATCCGAAGATTTATACTTGGGTTCTCAGACATTGCCAGACCAATGAATGATTTGCTGAGAAAAGATGCCAAATGGGATTGGACAGAGAGACAGCAAAACGCTTTCGACTGAGTTAAAGAAGCGTTTTACAGAAGCTCCCGTCCTTGTAATGCCAGATGTTGAGAAGAAAATGAAAATAGAAACAGATGCTTCAGATTACGCAACAGGAGCAGTTCTATCTCAACTGATGGAAGATGGCCTATGGCACCCAGTGGCTTATTACTCGAAGTCAATGAATGATGCAGAAAGAAATTATGACATCCATGACAAAGAGTTGTTAGCAATCATTCGTGCGTTGGAAGAGTGGAGGCACTATGTGCAGGGAAAACCCCAACATGTGGAGATCTGGACAGATCACAAGAATCTCGAGTACTTTATGACGAGTCAGAAGTTGACAAGAAGGCAAGCCAGATGGAGTTTGTTCCTGGCGGAGTATGAATTTACGCTCCAACATAAGCCTGGTGTAGTCAATGACAAAGCCGACCGTCTATCTCGGAGAGAAGACCACAGAGGGGGGGTAGAAAACGATAATTCTGACCGCATTTTGTTGAAACCGGAATTTTTCAAGATCAATGCTGCTAAAAGAGGCCAAATTCTCATAGAAGGAGAAAGTTCGCTCATGAAGAAGATAAGAAAGAGCACAGAACGAGAGCCTGAAGTAATGAAAGCGCTAGAAACGCTAAAAGCAGCACCGGTACAATTGCGCAGAGGAATCGAAGAATGGAATGTTGAGGACGGATTGGTGTTATTCCGAGGACTGGTATATGTTCCAAATGATAAAGAGATCCGCCGAGAGATATTGGAGTTGTTTCACGACTCTCCACCGGCTGGACATCCTGGACGTGCCAAAACCTTAGAATTGATTTCCAGAAACTATTGGTGGCCTTCAATGACGAAGTATGTCCATGATTACGTAGACGGTTGCGATCGATGCAAACAAACGAAAGTGTTCCCCAGTAGACCAACGGGACCTTTACAGCCAAATGAAGTTCCAGAAGGACCTTGGCAAACGATCTCATGCGACCTGATAGTGGACTTGCCGAAGAGTGAAGGATGTGACAGTATATTCGTTGTCGTTGATCGATTTTCGAAACAATCACATTTCATTCCCACCACCAAAGACGTAGACTCGAAGGGAATTGCCGAGCTATTTCTAAGAAATGTATGGAAACATCATGGTACACCAAAGAAAGTGATTTCGGATAGAGGAACACAGTTCATCTCGAAGTTTATGGGACAAGTATCGAATAGATTAGGAACGAAATGGTCTGCCTCGACCTCCTATCATCCCAGAACAGACGGACAAACAGAACGTGTAAATCAAGAAGTTGAACAGTACTTGCGCATGTTTGCCTCGTACAGACAGAATGATTGGGTATCTTGGCTGCCAATAGCAGAGTTTTCACACAACAATGCAGTCACAGTAACCGGTCACAGTCCGTTCAAAGTCCTCTACGGATATAATCCTGAATTCACAGTATCACCGAACTCTACATCCCTTATTCCCGCCGCAGATGAGAGAGCAGATCAGATGAGAGAAGCACGAGATGATGCGGAAAACACTCTGAAGATGGTTAACGAACGCATGAAACGCTTCTATGACCGAGGAGTTAAAGACGCACCTCAGTATCAAAAGGGAGACAAGGTCTGGCTAGACGCAAAGAACATCAAACAACGTCGTCCAAGTCAAAAGTTGTCAGATCGTCGTCTTGGGCCCTTTGAAATACTAGAGAAGACCGGTGAAGTGAACTACAAATTGAAATTGCCAGAGAGCTATAAGATTCACCCGGTTTTTCATGTGGAATTGCTTACTCCATATTACGCATCTCAAATGATCCCTCATTCTCAACCCACCCGACCACCTCCAGACATTGTTGATGAACAAGAAGAATTTGTTGTAGAAGAGATATTAGATAGTCGACAATTCCGAGGAAAAGTGCAGTACCGAGTAAAATGGGAAGGATATCCGATAGAAGAATCGACATGGGAACCAGAAGAGAACGTTAAAAACTCCCCGATTTTAATTGCAGATTTCCATAAGAAAAATCCCACGGCTGCTAAATCCAAACGAATTCTTGGATCTATCTTGGACACGGATGCTTTTAAACAATGGAGAGAGAAAAACATTCGACCATCCTACATTCGCGATGACGCTCATCCTAGAGAGGGGGTAATGTCACGAATTCCAAATACGAACCATTATTCTTTCTTGAACACTCGTAAGACACCCGTTAAGCGCCCATCACAAGCGCCCGTCGTTAGCGCTCAGTCAGCGTCTGTACCTATGACGTTCACAAACCCTAACCCGAACTCATCCTTTACATATCCAAACTTCTCTATTCCATTAGCGCCCACTACCTTTATCTCCGACATTCCCGATTTCGACTTCCTTTCACAAGCGATTAGGTCACGTGACTCTAGAATCCCCGAGAACCCTTGCACAGCTGTTACACGTTTCATGACATCATAGTGTAGTTATATTTAGATCATCGTACGATTTCCTTTCCTATTTAATGATTGGCTAGTTAGTTCATTCTCAGATTCAGTCTCAGTTTCAATGTATGTATATAGGTAGCTCGTTGTAGTCAGTAGTTCTTTAGTTCAAACCTCTTTTGTATTAGCTCACTGCTAGCAATCCTAAGACGTCCCTGCTCATTATCTCTTCTTGTTTGATAACCTTCGTTTGAGTCCTAGTCTCCGCCCCTGCGTTAATTCGTTAAAAGGGTTGTGACAGGGGACGTCTTAACCACTAGACTATCCAGCCGTTACAGTTTCCCTCACTGCATCCAATGTGTGGATTACATCATATTCCAACACATTTGCCACACCTCCGTTACCGGGTGGTCATGACGGATGTGCCATTATCAGTCTTTGGCGCCGCAAATGCTCCCAAGGAAGGCTAGCGTTTCTATACCTGCAGTCTTTGGTGGTTCTGGCTTTAGTGCAATGCAGACGGTATCTCGAGTAACATCTTTGAGAAGTCCAGTGTTCCACAGCCCAGTGGTGAAGCAAGTACGTCTATATCAACTCCGGTGTATTTAGCAATGCCGCATCGAGCAATACATTCTCTACAACTCCTGCTGGACCTCCTGTTGTATTTTGGAGTGCCCAACCATGTGCTTTCGCGTTTGGAAATGGGTCAACGAAGCCTGCGGATAGCGCGAAGCCATCACCATTTGCTCCTCCATCAAGCAATATTACTTCTATCTTTTCGTTTGGGAAGAAAGAGAATACCACAGCGCCGTCTTCATCTGGTACCAATGTTTCTACTGCGCCTGCATCATCGGCGCCCGCGTTTGCATTCGGATATTCTGTATTCAATCAACCTTCGACGGGTTCTTCAAATGGGGCAACGCAACAGCAATCGGTCTTTGGAACACCGTCGGCACCTACGCCTAGTCCGTTCGGTTTCGGCAGTGGGACTGGGACTGGAAGCAGCACATTCATTTTCGGAGGCCAACCAGGAGGCCAAAACCAACAGCAATGACTCGTGCTAACGAGTCCCTGGAAGAGAGAGGGAAGAGAACTTGCATGTGAGAGAAAATCGCAAGTCGCATCTGTGTATTTCGGGTGCGGACAGACTACGGGATAGACTAGAGTACATGCAATGTATGCTATGACGGAAATCAGTACATCAGTCCAAAACCAAAGATCCGAGGGTGAACCGTGAGGAGGCTACGATGACCGTCCAAACACGATAGGACGAAGGACGCGTTGAGAGCCAACGAAGCGAGCATCGGGGCAGGAAGAGGGCGACGGACGCAACCCAAACGAGGAGGATGACAGACGAGACAGAGAAGACGCAAAACTACAAATCCTGGATGCTGCTGCTTGAAGAGCGAGCAAGAAAAGGAGATGACTTGGGTCCAAGGAGCTCTGCATGGAGAGGTGCAACGTGCTCCAATAGACGCGAAGGAAGGAATCTGAGGACCAGCGACGCATGACTTTGACTATGTGCAAAGGCATGTTGCGGATCAAAAGTTTAGTTGTCCTGCTAATGCGGAAACAATGGCCTGAGATGCGAGGCAGGCCATGCACCACACAGACAGAGTTGCAGACCAGAAGGAACTTGCGCTTGGTGAGGGAAACGAGCCTACCCCTGCCAGCGTCATAAGAAAAAAGGTGAGTAGAGGTGGGGGCCTCGAGAACGACAGGGCTTGCCGCAAAGTCGGTACAAAGAGAAGCAATGGGATCTGGGCCGCCAGATGTCCTCCCCATTCTTGCCACCTCGGTCCAGGGGAGGTGGCACATCAGGGATTCGCCGGAGGACGAGACCGCGAAGGGAGGAGGAGTGGGAAATTTTGAGAGAGAAGTAGCATTGAGAGGTGCACCGGTGAGGAGTAACTCGCCTAAACGTCCATGTCCTCAGAAAACGGTGTTGGCACAAGCAAGCACACATGCATGATTTGCAAAGGGGGGTAGAAGCATCAAGAGAGGCACCAAGAGAGGCATCAAGAGAGGTATCATGAATGGTTCGCCGGTCTGTAAAGCATGCCACCGGCCAATTCATTGATGACTTAGATTTTCGGGGATCTTATATTAGAACCGGTAAACTTGCGAAGCAGCCCGTACCCTTCAATCATGCCCGTCATCTTTGCACATACCGCGAGGCAGATGAATTGACCGTAGCCAGCATGATTTGTGGTGCTCTGTCTGCCAAGGCTGAGCCATGCCTTGGAACGATCGCGCTGCCATCTTCCTGAGCGTGTTAGCGGCAAGTACCGTTAGTATGCCCTCTGGCGAACTAGCGGTAGCATTGGGTGTCATACAGTCTGGATTTCAGCGGGTCATTTCACTTGAACAAATTCAAATTTAGGTTCGGTGCCAGGCGTAGGTTGACATGGAACGAAAATGTACACTCAGTATTATTACAATTGGATCATCTGCAAGTAGGGATAGAAGCATTGATTTAGCAACGACGAGGCACAGACAAGGCCAAGAACTCACGCATCTCGGCAATTTGACCAGTGTTCTCCATGAGCCATGCGACTCAAATCAATCTCTTGCCCACTGGGTATCACAAATACGGTCCCAGGAGAATAAAATGGTCGGTGTCGGGAAGGGGGTGGTACCCAGAAAAGAAGACGACGATCGGCTCCCACCATCCATCCATCTTTCAGCAAGACAGGGATTGAATTAAGATCATGATGAGACGTGCCCTCGAGCAGCTCAGCAGGGTTTTGCAGTGCATGCTCCAAGCTTGATGCGAAGCAAATGACGCGATTGTTCCAAGTACTGATGGTCTCCTGTTTGCGAAGTGTGGTGGGATGTCTATCCAAAGAGAATGCAGAGGAATGGATCTCAGTGTGCTCCTGAAATTGCTGCTCTGTCGCTGCATCCCACAGCCGGACAGTGGAATCCTTTGAACCGGACACAATGCGAGTGCCATCAGGGGAGAACGAAACTGAGTAAACCGAACGAGTGTGCCCTCGGAAGGGCTCACCCAATGGCTCCCCCGTCGCCGCATTCCACAAACGGACAGTGGAATCATGTGAGCCAGACACGATGCGAGTGCCATCGAACGAGAATGAGATTGACAAAACCGAATCGGTGTGCCCTCGGAAGGGCTCACCCAATGGCAGCCCAGTTGCTGCATCCCACAGCCGGACAGTTGAATCCTTTGAACCAGACACGATGCGAGTGCCATCGGGCGAGAACACAACTGAGTAAACAGAACTGGTGTGCCCTCGGAAGGGCTCACCCAATGGCAGCCCTGTCGCTACATCCCACAGCCGGACAGTGGAATCCTGTGAACCAGACGCGATGCGAGTGCTATCGGGCGAGAACGAGACGGACCAAACTGGATGAGTGTGCCCTTGGAAGGGCTCACCAAATGGCCTTCCCGTCGCTACATCCCACAGTCGGACAGTGGAATCCTCTGAACCAGACACGATGCGAGTGCCATCAGGGGAGAAAGAGACTGACTGAACCGAATAAGTGTGCCCTCGGAAGGGCTCACCCAATGGAAGCCCCGTTGCTGCATCCCACAACCGGACAGTGCAATCCTTTGAACCAGACACGATGCGAGTGCCGTCGGGGGAGAAACAGACTGACCAAACCGCACCGGTGTGCCCTCGGAAGGGCTCACCCAATGGCTCTCCCGTCATTGCATCCCACAGCCGGATAGTGCAATCCTCTGAACCAGACACGATGCGAGTGCCGTCGGGGGAGAACGAGACTGACCAAACCCAATCAGTGTGTCCACTGATCACGGTCTGAATAGCCGTCCAGTTCACAAAACGTCCATGTATCAGATGAAGAGTGTTCGGAAACCTTGCAGTAAACTTTGTAGCTATCGTGGAGTTGATGGGCGAAAATGGTAGCGCTGATACATACAGATGCGGCGTGCTGTGCAAAATCATCCCACCAAAGACTTGGACGAATCTCTGCACATCCTTAGCGGTGGACAAGAGATTTTCATATCCGAATTGGCCCTGTGTTTGCGCGTAAGAACTTCGCCTGACACCACCAGGGGACTCTGTTCTCACCTTCAGCCACTGAGTAATGAATGGAAGCATAACAACTGCAACGCTGAGTGCATTGAGGAGGCCGAGTGCTTCAATCCAGAAGAGTAGCCGTTCGTTGTCGAAAAACGACCCTATTTCCTGTGCGAGCTCCGTGCCGAAGTCCGTTGCTCGTACATGCGTAGCCCAAAATCGACAGGAATATGATAGATGCGAGGGAATGCATGTTGCCACTCGATGCGGCAGCCCAATGTCCTTGCTATTAAGGAAGTACGAGGACTTTAAATCGCACATATTGAAGCGAAGGTCGTCTTCCATCACTCGAAGCGACGCAAAAGCAAGGTCACGTTGCGTGTTCGACATCTCCACGAAAAAGTCTCCGCTGGATGATTTGTCTGTCAGGAATTCGCAGAATGACGCGTGAAGGGGTCGGATGGGGCTAGATGAGTTGGTGGTGCCGCTCAGCAGGGACCCCATATGTTCTACCACGACTTGCACGTCATAATGCTCGCTTTGGTCTGGAAAACGGCGCCGCATGGCATTCAGGGCATCTAAATGGAGGGGTTCGGCTGAGCCAAGTATTTGTCCCATCACCGAATGAAATCTTGCTAGCGCTCGCTGATAACCGGCTTCTGTGGTATGTCTGTCCTTCCGCATATTTTCTCCTAAAATGAACCTATACATGCCATACAACAAGTTTTTCCGCTCTCCATGATCATAGGACACGACAGCATTGAAGCGATCGATTGCGCGTGAGCCAGGAGTGATTTCTTGGATGTATTTGCATGCAAGACGCGCCCACTCGAATAGTCCACCAGCTTTGTCAGCGAGGTCTCCAAACTCTGTGTGCCCAAGATCAGACACCTTTTTCAGCTCGTGAGACACAAAAGTATGGATGTCTCTCTTCGAAACTTCCTCTGAAATGTCGTCCATGGATAACCGTTGAATATGTGGAGCATCCCGAAATTCAGAATCGATATCATGAAGTGGGCGAGAGGTGACGAGAATCCGAAAGTTGGATGGGAGTTCGGTGATCCGAGGAAGACCTTCGATCTCCAATGTATTGGCAAGTATGCGGAGAAGGTCATCCCGCGTCTCCCTTCCGCCGCTCTCATCCAGCGCTTCAATCACAATTAAGACAGGCCCGACACTCGACCCAGATAACTTCTTTAGCGGTTCTATAAACAGCTTGCGCCACTGCTGGATGATATCTGTGGTATTCTTGAGCGCATTTACATTTTTGACTGTGTCTGCCAATGCTCGTCTCATCTCCGGATCACGGTCAGCGAGGTCGTGAGCGATGGTGGAGAAGACTTTTTCATGACGCTTGTCCGCTTTAAGGTCCCGGTCGAAGCAGAAACACGAACCAAGCCCTCCCAAGTCGTTGAACCAGTTGGCGATTGTGTGAGCGATGGCTGATTTCCCCGTGCCTGCAGGGCCAGATAGCCACAGCACACGCTGAGCAGCATCTCCGTTGTCGTTGATCCATTCAGTGATCTGGGAGAGAATGTCCGTCCGTGTCCCTGGTAGGCATTGTTTCGTGGTATCTAGTCCCGCGCCCGTTGTGTAAGGCATACCGCTGAGATCCAGTTTGTCACCTAGTTCGTCAGCTGAAAGTGTATGAGTAGATGCAAAGTCAGGAGCACGTTCAAATCCTTACTCGTACACCGGACGAGATCGGCTACGTCCCGAATAGCTTGGTCCCGAAATTGTTGCATAAGCTCATCCAAAACCTTGTTGTACCGTATAATCAGATCATCCGTCTCCGAGACGGCATTTTTCCCGTGTCTCTTCCCTGTGACAATAGTATAAGATTCATATCATAAAAGTGCAATAGCTCGATGACTCACAATAGCTCCTTTTCTCCGAGTAATCCCTGATGAAACATGCGCACTCTTGAGTCTGCTGGGCGATCCGTCCAGCGATACCACGCTTGGATGAGATCCGGCCAAGAGTGTCATCTTGTGACATGAAGCGGTAAACTTCTTCTAATTTCTTGAGAAGAGATTGTACTGATTGGTCGTGTTCCGTTTGAGCGAGAATAATCTGCATAGAATCAACAACTGCTGAGTAGGAGGGCGAAACTAAACGTACTTTAGATGCACCAGACAGCACACCAAGCACCATCTTCGCGTAAGGATGTACCTATGCAACTTGATTAGCTCGCTTCCAACATAGGAGAGTGGCCCATACATTCGCAAGATAATCAATGACAGTGTCAAAAATTCTGAGTGGTTGAAGATATATGGTCTGGGAATTGTCTGCGGCATCGAGATCTTTTTGGCCATCCTTGGCTGCGGATGCCACAGAAGTGACATGTCCCCCGAGTAGTCTCATACTTTCCATGCCTTCACGGGCACCCCGAAGTTCAGCATCAACTAATTGGGGATCAGGAATTTCTTCCACGCCAGGAGGCCCGGGGGCGTCGAGAACCTGCACGACCACCCGAATAATTAGAGATGAAAAGCAGATCGTTTGGCCCAACTACCTTCAAGGCAGGTTCTCCAGACGCTCCTTGGTTCACACAGCCACTGAGATTATCAGATGTGGCTGGCTTGTCACCATCGATATCGGAACGATGCACATGCGACGCATCCTAGGTGGACCTCAGGCAAGTTCAAGATCAAAATAACGACTACCTACCTCAATATTCTGATTCGATGAAGCACCTCCATGATCGATGTTTTGGACAGTAGGGGTTTGGTGGCGGGAACGCTTGAAACGTTTCTGCACAATATTAGCTATATTCTAACTCCCTGAGCATTCAGGTCGACGTACAGAAACTTTTTTAGTCACATTGTTCTTAAATTTCCGCAAGGCTTGACGAAATCCGCTACGGGGCTGGAGGATGCGTCAGAGGCGGCGACGATATTATTAGCGCGCGTCGACAGTGATTTCATGCGGGCATACCAAGCTCTCACCAGCAGATGCTTCTCTGGATCCAGGGGAGGCCTCTGGAAGATGTTTCGGCCTATGGTCTTCGCTCATTGTGAACAGTCAAAGATTGGGAACAGCTTGAGGGAAATGGATACAAGGATTAGAGGGAGGAGATAGTACTCGGTAGAACCAAAATGCAACAAGCACCCGAATACCCTTGACCGCAAGCCTCGAGGCAGTGCTATTCATTCAGCCACGTTCATTGAAGTTATAGTAATTGGGCATTGTACTAGAAGGAGCGATGACTGGGTGGTGCAAGCGCTAGTACCGAAACTTCGGCATCGTTCATCATGCAACAAGCTTCTTGATTCATAGTCACTAGGTGCGGGTAAGTTACTTACGAAATACATACAGTAGCCTGGGGCGCAACGATAGCTATCGAACAATCATATCAGGCTGAACTTGTATGAAAGCGGCAGGAGTGAGAGTCAGCGCTAGCTTCGGCTAAGCATCTAATATGGTAAACCGACTCAACTCCCGAAACCCATCTGATCAAAGACCTGCCTCTCCCTATAGGGCCTCCTCCTTAAGAGGTACAACAGTACCCTCGCAAGCAACCCCACGGCCTCAGCTCCAGTTGTCAGCCTATTCCTCGTACTATACTCCACAAATAGTGCAGCAACCTGTCCCGAATTCATTTTCTTTTGATCCCACGCCTCCACAGCCGCTCTGCTTCCACATCCACCAATCCTTCTCTGCGCCTACAGCATCAAGCGCGGAAGCTGGCAAATCGGCACCATTCCCCTTCACAAAACTCAGTGTACTACCTTCCTCGGCGCCAACATCCATATCGGCACAAGCTAACCCACCGTCGATATTTGGGGCACTTTTAATCAACGCTACCCGGCTTCTGCTCCATGAGTTCGCACCTGTCCCGCTGAAGTTTGACTTTGGCAAGAAACCTGCTAGCACGATCCCCAAGCCTGCTGCTACATTACAACTGCTGACGACGCCGCAAAACAGACTAGCCCGTTCTCGGCGACTACTCTCCAATTCAGTTCCATGGGATCTAGTTCACCGTAGAAGTTCCCGTTCGGTCACGTCGGCATCAGTATTTGATTCTGGTAGCATTAATGCCACTGCTGCATCAAAACCTACTGTGACCTCGGAAGCGCCCAAGCCCGAAGGAGCAGGGACTGAACCGCCCAACTCCGGTAGTTCAGCCTATCTGGCTTTACAGGTGCTTCATTGGCACCCAAGTCGACGCCAAACTTTGGAGCACCGTCGGGTTTGCCACAGCTCCGTCGTCGAGTGGTGATGCAAAGAAGATGGATGCTCTATTATGAATCTTTGGCGCCGCAAGGCTACCAAGGAAGATATATAGAAGCAAGGTTGGCGCTTCTACACCTGCAGTCTTCGGTGGTTTCGGCTTTGGTGCAGATGCAAACAGCGTCGCGAGTAAAATCTTTGACAAGTCCAGTGCTTCATAACCCAGTGGTGATGCAAGCACGTCTACGTCGACTCCCAAGAGTGTATTTGGCAATGCCACGTCGAACAATATATTCTCTATAACTCCTGCTGGATCTACTGTTGTATTTGATAGTGCCCAACTGGGTGCTTTTACGTTTGGCAATGGGTCAACCAAGCCTGAGATAGCGCGAAGCCATCACCATGTGCTCCTCCATCATGCGATACCACTTCTTCTATCTTTTCATTTGGGAAAGAAGGAAGACACTGCGGCACCTTCTTTATCCAGCACTAATACTCTCACTGCGCCTGCATCATTGACGCCCGCGTTTGCATTTGGATCTTTTGTGTTCAGTTAACCTTCGACGGATACTTCAAATGGGCCGACGCAACAGCAATCGATCTTTGGAACACCGTCGGCCTAATGCGTTTGGTTTCGGCAGTGGGACTAGGACTGAGACTAGAAGCAGTACGTTCATTTCTGGAGGTCCACCCGGAGGCCAAAACCAGGAGCCATCTCTCATGCTAACGAGTCTCAGGAAGAGATGGGGAAGGGATCCTGCATACGAGAGAAAATGCGCAAGTTGTCGCACCTGCGTGTTTCGGGTGCAGACAGACTACGGGATAGACTAAGGTACATGCAGTGTATGCTATGAGGGAAATCAGTACATCAGTCCAAAACCAAAGATCCGAGGGAACCGTGAGGAGGCCATGAAGACCATTCAAAAACGACAGGACGAAAGACGCGTTGAGAGCCAACGAAACGGGTACCAGTACAGGAAGAGGGCGACGGACGCAACCCAAACGAAGAGGACGACGGACGGGACAGAAACGACGGAAGCTTGAATGCTGCTGCGTGAAGAACAAGCAAAAGGGAGAGATAACTTGGGTCCAAGGAGCTCTGCAATGAGAGGTGCAATGTCCTCCGATAGACACGAAGGAATCCGAGGACCAGCGGCCCATGACTTTGACGATGTGCGGAGGCGTGTTGCGGAGAAGAACTTCAGTTGTCCCACTAATGCGGAAACGATGGCCTAAGATGCGAGGCAGGCCATGCACCGCCCAGACAGAGTTGCAGACCAGAAGGAACTTGTGCTTGGTGAGGGAAACGAGCCTGTCCCTGCCAGCGTCATAAGCAAAAAGGCGAGTAGAGGTGGGGGCCATGAGAACTGTAGGGCTTGCTGCGAAGTGGGTTAAAAAGAGAGCTGGGCCGCTATATGTCCTCCCCTTTCTTCTTTGCCACCTTGGTTTAGAGGTGGCACATTAGGGATTCGCTGGAGAACGAGAGACTGTGAAGGGAGGGAGTGGGGAAAATTTTGGGAGAGAAGTGAGATTGAGAGTTGGGGAGGAACTCACCCAAACGTTCATGTCCCCAGAAAACGATATTGGCATAGGCGAGCACACATGCATGAAGAGGGGTAGAGACATCAGCGTCATCGACCTGTGATCTTCGCTCATTGCGAACAGTTAAAGATTGGGATCAGCCTGAGGGAGATGGAAGTAAGAATTAGAGGGAGTTAACAAGCACCGCCTTGACCACAAGCCCTGAGGCAGCGCTAATCGTTCAGCCACGCTATAATTGGGCATTGCAGGAACGTGGGTCGCGACTCGTGCAAGCGCAAGCGAAAGGTATCGTTCATCATGCACCAAACTTGATTCATAGGTGCGAGTAAGTTACTGTGAAAAACATACAAATGTATGAGCACAACGAAAGCCACCACAATGCCATCGTCAGGCTGAACTTGAGCCGAAAGATTTCTGATTGAAAGAATAAGATCCACGGGCGGCAAGTGGAGCGACTACATTTGTGTACAACGCGTACCTCAGTGCGCGAACGTTAAAGCACCGAGGGCTCACTGAGATCTACCGAGGGCTCTGAAGAAATGATGTACTGCAGAACTGACCGTCATCGACGCACCCGACGATGTGCTCAAAAGGCACATGTGTAAACTGAGCCAAACAATCCTTCTGATTCATGACAAGCCGCTTATCGAGCCTTCTCCAGGCATCACACCGAACACGAAGATATTTTCATAGCTTTCTTGCCACACATGCGGAAAACTACCAACGCGCGAGTGAAAAGCTATTCGCCGATGCAGAGCGGGAGGAAGTAGAAGAAGCTCAAAGCCCTAAACCAAACATTTCCAATATTCCTCAACTACAGAGCCAGGATGAAAACTGGACAGGCGAAGAATCTATACAGGACGCTGTACTGCGCATGCTCGTCGACAAGTACAAGCCTATGCGCTCGGGGCCTATCAGGACAGCTGACATGAAGCTGAAGGAGGCACCGCCAAAGGTACACACAGATGCATATGTCGTCGAACGGCCTGCACAAGCGTGGCAGAAACTTGCAAATAAACCTTTACTTCCTTCTATAGATGGTCATAAGCCATGGCATACTACTTACAAGGCCCCTTCTCATGCGTCTGCGTCCATCAAGCTTGGCAATTTCACACCTACATCCGCACGCACACCCGGCGTCCATGCTGTGGTTGACGAACGTACTAGAAAGACAGAGAGGGAACTTGCCAGACGAAAGGAGCAAGCAGGACGACTGACAAGAGCTAGAGAGTCAACATTGGATTATCGCTTGGGCCTGAAGAACGGCGAGGGGCAACACGCTGCTCGTCGGAACCCTGTCAGTATGAGGGGGTGGCAGGCCTTAATAGAGGACAAGATACAGGTTGGCTCCGTCACCCACTCGGAATTATTTTGTACTTACATCTCAAGATAGAAAGCTCGAGCTACCGGACATTTCGACAAAATCAAAGGGCGAGGTCAGCCTATAGTTAGATTAAGCGACGAGCACAACCCTTTCATTGCGAGAGAGGAGTTCCTCATGAACCGGATTGTCCAAAGGAACGGGGCAGCTCCACCATGGGTCGAGGTCCAAATCGGTGGGTGACTTATACCATATCGGTGAGATCTTCAAGTTTACCACTATAACCTAATATCACAGAGCTCGAGACTGCAGTGAACTCATTTCGTGATGTCCTGCGGCAGTCGTGGACAAGGCGTGCAATTCGGACTTTAACAATATTGCAACCAGCGGCTATGTTACCTTCATTATCGCTGGGCAGCGTGACATCATTACGCGACCGTGAGTGGGAAGAACGAGAGCGCTCTTACCATGATACAGCCGTTGCCGAATTGAATTCTTTGGTGCGGAAATACAATGCCCTTGCGCCATATTCTGTGCGCCGCCCATATTATTCTCGAGAGGCCGAATTAGCCAAGGCGTATCAGGATTGTGGGGATGACATTCTGCGTGGGATATCAGAGAGAAGAAGAGAGAGATATGGCGAATCGGGTGCCTCACCACCATCTGAAGTCGAGTCTTCTGTGAACGTCGATACTTCCACGGCCTACCCTTTGAGGTTTCGAGATATCATCCGTCGGTGGTTCATAAAGCTGCGAGATAGATTCATCAACGTATCCTGAACAGCACCGCTGGCACGGCTGATCATATACATATGCATTTTCTCGTGCCTAGATGAAGCTCAAGGGCCAAGGCACGCTCTATATCTATTCTAGATTCCTCAATTGTAGCTAACAGTCCGTACATGCATTTGTGTTCTTGTCCTTGTGTTTGTACTGGAGATCCAGGAAATCCAGGAGTGCCGCTTGCCATAGCCGATTGTGTTCTGATGCCGCGGAGGCATCCATGTGCATGAGCGTTGTTCTTTCAAATCCCAGCGCTCAGCGTCCATGACTATCGTTACGACGATGAATACATATAAAAACGACGACAACAATGAGTAGTATGATTGAATAAATCGATTCATGCAGTTTACGTGAATCCGGCATCCCGGACTTAACTCGGCAGCAAGGGACAAGAAGAAACGAGGCGTTTGGAAATTCCCTGGGCTGCCTCGTGCCTCGCCTTTTCCGGAGGTCGTTGACCGGACGTCTAGTCTATAAAATCCCACCCTTTTGTCTATTTAATTCTCCCATCCTTGCAAGCGTTGTATTCTTCCATACCTACCTTCCCTCCTACATATCCCGCCCACCGTCGTCGACACCATGGCCATCTACGAGGAGTACGCATCGCTCCCTATTAGCGGCGATATTACGGTAGATTTTTCGCTTTTTTCCCAGTGCCGAACAAAGTCTAACGATACTTTTTGGTAGCCTGGCGATATCGTCGCCGTTAACCACGACCGCTACGGTCGTCAAGAGGGCCTCGTCGTTGGCTCTCGTGTCGACTTCGCTGTAAGCCCCGACTCTACAATAAAAATGCATCATAGCTCATCCCACCTCACAGGGCCGACAAATCCTCGAAGTCCAACTCGAAACCTCAAATGAAATCTACCAAGCATGGTACAGCTGGCACATTTCTCACCCCAAATCCACTATCTAACGCAACACAAACCACAGGTACCCCACCGTTACCCGCGTCAGGAGAACAGTCTCCTACACCCGACCTGTCATCGCAAAACAGCGCACTATTGAGCGCCGAATCTACTGGTGATCGTATTTCACCCGGCCCCATTTATCTCCTTGATTTGGACTGTCAAATTTTGTATAAGTATCTACCCCCGGCCAAATCGACATGGTCATGGCTCTTGGTTCTTGCTTCGGTCATGGGGCGACGCTCAATACGGTACATAGCTCGCGGGGGCCACTGGTGGACGCGATGCTGGGCATGGCGGAGGTTGCTTTTTTTATTCAATTGATGGATTTACGATGATGACTAGAGGTGTTTTGATATCAGGACATTAGGTCACACATACTTTGGATGATCGTGACAAGAAATGGCATCACCTTGCATAGATCAACGTTTACCGCTGTCTTCTCACAATCTGATTTCTGTAAGCGCAGATATGGCAGGGTGTATTCTACTAATGACATCGTGTGACGTGGCGGCAATTGAGGGTCGTGCGAGAAATCAGGAAACTCATTGTGCATATCTCGCTATTGTCCAGTGCGTATTATTAGGGATGGATATGCATTGTTAGATAACATGAGTCTAGTCGACGAGGAGTACCAACACACATGGCTAAGTAAGTTAGAGGAGATCCCAACATGTGGCAGGCTAGGCTATGCTAAAGATACAGGAGCATAATAAACAAGTTATATGATAATATGGGGGTTACAGAAAAGCGGTCATGCTTTCTGGTCGACAACAGGTGAGGGATGTGTAAGTTGAGGGGATTTGGGATGGCGAGATCCCGGTGGACGAGCGGTGAGGGATGAAGACGAAGATGACGTACGCTGATGCATGATGTCTGGTGCTGATGCCCAGAGTGAGGAAGACGAGTTGGTAGATGCGCTTGACAGAGAAACCTGCGACATATTTGCTTTCAAAGGGACAACGCTTCCGTTCATTATAGACGGAGTCGATGCAGATAGAGATTCTCGGTCCTGTCGCGCAGCCGAAACACTTCTTCTCCCAGCCACTACACTCCTCACAACTCTCGGACCCATCACACCTCTTCCCCTACTCTCTACAACATCCCCATTCAAGCTTGCAACCGATGTCGTTGACCCGTTCACGCGCGGCTTGAGTGTCTCCTCTGAGCTTCGTGGTGAGTTGTGATGTGGGTAAATGCCAGGGCGCGACTGTACCACGCGCTCGTAGTAGAGCATAAACGCCCCAGAACCCTCCTGCACCACTGTCTCTATTCCGCATTCCTTCACTGAGTCGTCGCTGATCCGTAGCCATCCCCGGCCATGACGGTACATGGAGTCTACGGCTTCATCGTCGTCGCGCACGGGCCCATAGCGTTGGCACTTTTCACAGTCGCAGCCAAGTGGGTCGGCGAGTCTTGGTGGTGCGAAGCGCCGTGACCCGTAGGATACAGGTCGGGGTTTGCGCCGGTAGCAAACGTAGTGACCGAAGGAATGCTGACCATAGTGACACACAACAGCAGAAAGACGGTATATGATTCTTTGCACAGCATATGTTGCCGGCGTGGGAGTTGTGGAACGAGGGAGTAGGGGCGGTTGTGACGAGATGGGAACAGAAGGTTTGGTGGAGAGGTTGCCAGAAGTCGTGAATGGTGTGAGGTCTAGGAATTCGGGAAACAGAATGCGAACTGTGTTCTTAGCAGCATAATGGCCGTAGCTGAGGGATCGATTGAGATGCAGTGCGAGAACTTGAGGTGGCTGTAGGACGTCTTAGATACTCGGGGGGCATATAAAAAGCTCAGACTTACTCTTGCGATCATAGCTTGCTTTGTCGATGCTCTGCTGAACACTTTCTCCATCTTGACACCCTTGACGTCCTCTTCCAGTCGACCATGATCTAAAGCAGACTGTACCCTGAGTTCTAGTTTTCTAGCGTCCTTCACTCGCTTCTTCTTCGATATAGAGGCGGTAGGGTCTGCGTTCACTGCTGCTGCCAACCGGTCTGCTTCTTGCCTTAGCTTCTGATGCGTGGCCTTCATCGAACATTTGCGACATATACAGTCATTCAGCATCTCAAGCTTAGTGTACTCTGCAAGACAATCCTCCAAGTGACAGCTGGCCTGTGTGCGAGTTGAAGTATATTAATGACCAAATCAAGAAACACATACAACATATCGAGGCACAGCAAGTTGCCAGCTGTCGAAAGCAAAGTGCATGACGGCTTCTGTGTAACCGCACTCAACGCAGCTGCGCCTGTTTGCTGTGAGTCCGTCGAACACACTCTTCCCAATCTCCTTGTTAATGTCATTGCGGACTTGAGAGAGTCCACCTAGACCACGATCCCGTTGGCCTTCATTATCGACTGCAGCAACTTCCTTCTTGATGCATTCGGAGACAAGTTGAAATAACTCCTGTGCATCTTGATGTTCTCGAGAGGAAAAGAGGGAGTTGTGTCTGCTTCTGGAGTGATTTACGAGGGTGGTGATCATGTCGAGTGGACGGATTGAATGATAAGCGGTGCGCGGTGTGTTGAGATCTACAGATATGGCTGTCAGATACGTAGCTGTAGTGCTGTACAATGACACGCACCTTGGAGCAAAGCTAAGAGGGCGTCTACGACAGGTGATGGCACATCAAGTTGAATGGCTTTGGCTTGCGTGTACGAGAGATAAGGGTGTAAATAGGACAAGGAGGCCATAGCCTAATTGCACTAGCGTGAATGGGATGATGACGGTTTGGACTGAGTACCTTACCTGCATAGTTGAGTTCATGAAACAGTACGTTCCGGATATATTGACAAGACCGGGGTAATAGCCATCATGGACATCATTTTTGTGCTCTAGAACTGATGTCTAGCAACAATTGGAGTATCACATGGGAAGAAGTACATACGTGGTCTCGCATGTCCGTTCAGCTCGATCTGTTCACTACGAGTGCGTAACACTTTCTTCTTGAGTTTTTTAGTTTCTTGTTGGGTCCCGGAGGATGACGACCAGTTCCATGGAAAGCTGAATGAAAAACTCTCAAACACCATAGTTAGCCACCAGGTGGCTGATGACGATCCAAGGCTATTAAGCACTGCTTGGACGGAGAGCAGGACAATAAGCGGGAATAAAACGAAAACGGCAAGCGGGGTTATTTGAAGAAACAACGGGTCTTTGAATAAGGCGAGAGACCAAGAACGAAATTCGTCTTGAATGTTCATGGGGGGGCTTAACTTTACGCTGCTCTCCAAGACATGAGCGACGCTGGCGATGCGGCAGCTCGGGGAACACAAACCTTTATGTTGTTGACATGGTCGTTCGTTCGTATCTAATACAGCCACGCAATGAAACCAAACACATGGCTACCTGGCGCAATGGTAGCGCGTTTGGCTTCGATTGCCAGCGGCACCAAAAGGTTGCAGGTTCGAGTCCTGCGGTGGTCACTTCATTTTTGTTGCCAAGAAATAAAGTTACAAATATTTTTACATCTTCTTCTTCTTACTCCTCGTAACACTCGTTCCTATGGAACTCACACGGCCACCTTCCTATAGCTATACCCTCCCCAGACATCACTCGCCTCCCCTTTTGCTCCCCCTCATCTAAAATAATTACACACTGCTCATCCGTTCCTTCATCCACGTAATGCCACTTCCCACATACGCCATCGCCAAACGGGTGTGGGAACAGGTCGTCGTCTTCGGGCTCCGAAGGATCTGCAAGAAACGGGTGGTATAGTGCTCCCCGCGGAGTAATGCGCCGTGTTGACTCGGGATGCATTACCTCCGCGAGAAGAGAAAGCGCAGCTTCGACGTCGGCTCGGTGTGAATCAGCTGTTGGGGGTGTTGGTGTACTCGCACGCGTGGGGGTGGTGGAGCGTGACCGAGAGGAACCAGTCTGTCTGAAGCTGTATGATGAAGAAGATGACGGAGGTGGATAGTTGCGTCCTCCAGGGGAATGTGTATCGTAGTTATTGTAGGGATAATATCGAGAGTCTGGCGTACAAGGTTTGAATATGTTAGGATTTTGTTTTTCAACGAACTCGCGCCAGCTTATGCCCTCTTGCGATATTGAAGGCACATTTGTCGCAAATGTTCGACCTGTACAGTACTCGTTAGCTCAAAAATTTAAATTGAACACGATAGTTACTATGCAGGATCGCAGTTTTCTCCATTTTCTGTCGTCCGATAATAGTAGCTATTTCCATGAGAGCTTCTATATCATCACTGGACTGTAGAAGAGGGAATTTTCCCGTCAGGAAGAAAAGAAGGATCATGCCAGCAGACCAAACATCAATGGCTGGGCACCGCGCGTTCAGCCAGCGCGTTGGACTAAAAATGACATGCCGTACCACCGGTTTGCTGACTGCACTTTAGAAGAACTTCAGGGGCCCGGAAGCCTCTCGTGCCTGCCCTGTTTGCTTTCGACGGTGCTCTGGTTTGCAGGGTCAGCCGACGAACTACTTGCGGAAGAAAGCTCACCTCGTATCTTTGTCAGGATAACCAACGCGATCGCTTGGCCACGAGCTTTTCTGTCGGGCTTCCCTCTGCATCTTCTTCAGGAGGTCGACATCATAGTCATTCCGACCTCTTATCTTGCCGTGAGGATGCTCCCGCGTGGCAGAGGTATGTAAGCATGCACCGTGCGCGGGCGCAGATCCATCCATTCTCTGAAAATATTGTGTTATGGGATATACCTGAACCGCATGTCTCACTGCTCACACTTGCGAGCCCAAAATCGCACAGGGCACCTATGCCTGTTCGAGGATCATACAAAAAGTTGGCGGGTTTAACGTCCCGATGTATGATACCCCTGGCATGAATATCGCGCAACGCACGGAACATACATCGAAAGTATGCTTTGATACCAGCCATAGACAGATCTTTGTAGAATTCCTGATCTAATATTAAAGCGTCTTCCATATGTGAACCGGTGTACCCACTCGGAAATCCTCGTTGCGGGTGTATGGCATAATAGCGACCACCTGATCCTGGTGTCGGAATGCGGTGATAAGCTGGGACGTATGACGGCACCCCCTGCAGTCTTCCATGATCGAGATCTCATTTCGTATTCGTTCTGGATTGCTTGTGACATAGATTCGTTTGATGGCGACAAAGACTTTGATACCAGGAGGATAAGGAGCTGATTGGTAATGTGCAGAGGATATAGGAGGATGGCAACCATGCCACGCAGTGTTGTCCCATTTATAATGATAAGCCAAATCTATGGCCTTGTATACGGAGGAGAATGTCCCTGTGCCAAGGCGGTCGACGATGGTGTAGTCTTCTGATAACGACGGAACGGCGTTGTTGAGATTGGCAATTTCTAGTTGGATCTCTTGTTGTTCTTCCGGTGGTTTGAGGTACAATGTCTTTTCTTCGTCCGTCTCGCCATCCGCGTCAGCATCTTCATCAGGGTCATCGTCGTCGAGAGTGCCCATATCGTGCGGAGCTTCAAAGTTCATATCATCAGCACTCTCCATGCTCTCGTCGAGATCTATGACCGGGAGCTCGTCTGGGTGACTTGGACGCTTTCGCTTGATAGTAGAGGGCGCAATGCCTTGTTTTGAATAAAGGCGTGAAAGATGATTGTGATATTCGACCATCTCTGGCCTTTCGAGGCCATTGTGGCCATCTTCGGAGGTGGGGGTGAAGGCACCGTTTGTATTCTGTGCTGAGACATACTCCTCGTGGTAAGCTTTGTTACGAACATCAGAAGAACCGACTTCAAGAGGATTAGATGAATGCTGAGAGAGTAGCATGGTTGCCATGGCGCGTCTGGCCGATGTGAGTAATGACCAGCCTGTCTAGGCGTTGTGGTAAGTAGAAAGTATGTTTAAGCTGCAAGCCTCGTCGCGACAAACGCGACGGGGTCACGTGAGCTAGATAAGCACAAGATAAACGATAAAAAATGACCACCGCAGGACTCGAACCTGCAACCTTTTGGTGCCGCTGGCGATCGAAGCCAAACGCGCTACCATTGCGCTAGGTAGCCATGACGTCTTTCTGTTCTCAACCAATCTGTATAGAAGGACATATCCAAATTGGCTACTTACTGCTCAGGCGAACTCCAGCTGTGGCAACAACATCTCTATCATGGCGCTCGATTGGACGATGCTGGATGCGAGACACCAACCTATACCCCTGGGTGATGAGACCACCATCATGTCCATAGATCATGATTCTCAAGTGGAGTTCTCCTTGACCATACCCGACGCGCCACCTTCGGGTGCTGCTGCCACCGGGGGCAATGGTGGGGTGAAGATGATGAAGGAGAGAGGAAAACTCTGGCTGACGAACAAACGAGTATGTTCATCTCTCCCTCCCAACATCAATGTCTCTAAAATCGATCTAATTTCGATGTGCACTAGCTCATCTTCACAGCACCCAAAGAGGGAAAGACCAAGCCGTCATTCGAATCGTTATCGGTACCGCTGGACGCAATCCTATCTAGCAAATTCGAACAACCCTACTTCGGCGCTAACTTCGTAGTGCTTGATCTCAAGCCCTCGCCAGGTGGTGGGCTTACAGATGGTACGAGCGTCGAGATCCGATTTTATGACAGGGGGTTGTTTGAGTTCGTGAGCGTTTTGGAGAAGACGCGCGAAAGAGTCGTTTACATGAAGAGACAGGCGGCCATGGAGGACGACGAGAACTTGCGTGAGTACTCATTCCAAATGGCATCGACCTCTCTAATGTGCTTGTGATGAATAGCTGCGTATACGTCATCCGGCTCCGCACCCGGAGCTTCGAATTCATATACGGATACCCCGCCTGGATATGTTGCTTGAAATCATTTTATTGACCCAGCATTATACTCTGTATCAACGACATCGGACTTTGCAAGGAATGTAATATGTGTACATTTTTCTACCGAACTTTCAGCCTTATCGTCCGTGCATGCTAGGTGTTATAATATTAATGTGTTGTTTGCAATATTTGCTGACAGTGGCATCCCCTTAAACTTTCAGTGATCTATAATCTACGCTGAGGTTCGCGGCTATTTTTGGGCAACTTTGAAGTCACGGGTAATTATCCCGCTGGCTGTCATCATAGGCGGCTAGAACACTGTCACGACTCGCGATGCCACAAGAACGCTTAGGTATCTATGCTGCAACGAGCAGCCAGTCTCAGATGGGCTGTCCCGTGGGATCAAAAGCATCCTTGATGTTTTATGTTTTGAAGGTCTATCATGTTACCAGTGACCTCCGCAGAACATCAATGGTCACAGTATGGCCTGTTGCGTGTTGATCGCATGAACCTGCCTTTCGTGTGTCTTGTGTTATATATTTGACACTAAATCCTGGTAGCTCGAGTTCCTCGACTTACCGTGAAAATCATTTCGATGAGGATTCTCGACCTTGCAGTTTTTCCTTCGGGACGGGGGGCCCTATTCTCGTCATCTGATTCGTCTGCCGTACTATAAAGAGGTATGTAGTAGTTAACTATATATATGTGCATTGAAGTCGGTTAAGATATTCCCACTAGGGCGGGGAACTGCTGGGAAATGCCATATGCTGAATTTAAACCAGGACCTAAAGTTCATTCATTATCGTCCAAGTGATCATGCCACCATTTGACATGTTCAGAGTCTCAATGTCAGTCTATGAACACACGAGATGAACGCGCCGACCGGATGTATTTGTCGGCCGGTGTACAGCGATTCAAGTGGGTGTCGAAATATGGATCGTACCTGAAATGATGACCATGAGAGCCAGATAGCATTATGACGAACCATATCGAGGTTAATTCTTGTACGGGATTTATGCCAATTCCCTTGTAATTGAAGGCATAGGTTTTAACTGGACAGCCTGCATCAGCTGTGGCGACGAATCGAAGACGTGGACAGATCATTTAATATGACTTGCAAAAGTGGACCAAGTTAACACACTACATCATGAATGTCACCAATCCCACCGCCCCACAGAACGTACTCCCTCCATTCAATGCATACATCATGATTGGGCCAGTGGTGCTGGGTGCGCTCGTTAATGCCTGCATCTTCGGCGGTCTCGTCATTCAGACTTATGTCTATTATGCAAATTTCCCCAACGATCATCGAGTGATGAAGCTCACGGTCAGTGACCCTAGTATGTGAATTTATAACACGAGTCGCTGACTGAACACCATGTTTCCAGGTAGCAGCCATCCTGTAAGTGGCTTATGTAGCCTTTCTCCCTGCTCTACCCGAGCCAATCAAACTGTACAGCGCATCGCAGATTGCACACGTGATTTGTGTATCAGCGACACTATGGAAAGCTGCTGTCAGTGGCTACGGCAACCCTCTGACGCTGTTGGTCTTCCCGCAGGGAGCAGACGCAGCTATCCTCTTCACTGCAATTACAGGGGCACTGGTAGAGGTAAGATCATTCATCGAATTTGATGGAGATTCTGACCAGCATGTATGTAGTCATCCTTCGTGTTTCGGTTGTGGAAGCTTTCGAAAACACTCACTCTGCCCCTTGTCTCGCTGGCACTCTGTTTATTAGCTCAGTCTATTGCGCTTGTGATGACAGTGAAAGCTTTCGCCATGACAAACCTTGTGACATTCGAAATTGATGAAAACAGACTGATCACGCTTTCGCTCACCTCGCGTCTGGTTTGTGAGTTGACACTTACCCTGTCCATGGTGTGGTACCTGAGGAAGCAACGATCATCGACATTTTTAAGGCACGTTACATTACTTCCAATTCGTTCCGTCGTAATGATTTACAGGACGACGACGATAATTGACCGTTTGGTTCTGTGGACTCTCGGTAACCACTCTGCACTTTCTGGCAGATACGACTCATCCTTTCAATCACTTCGCAGAAACTGGCCTTATAACTAGGTATGTGGCAAGACCATCCTGGCATGTTGGGGCTGATGTTATGTTGAGCCTGGTTGTAGTCTTTATCATGGGCTTCGTAAGAGATCCTTTCCCAGATGTACAGTACTGCACTGATTGTGAAAGAGTAGTTCCTGGCAATGAAGCAGAATTGTGAGTGAATCGGGATATCTCTCCTTCGTCGCAAAGTGAACATTTCCAGACATATGGGTTTCGATATATGCAAACCTTGCTACTGGTCTGTGTCCGCAAAATGCACATATTCGAAACACTTACCTAGTTTTTGGGTCTCAGTGAATGCGAACTCGTTACTTGCATCGTGAGCTTTCTTCACTGATTTGGTGACGCACTCACGCGGTTGTAGGCTAAACGGCAGAATAATCCTCCGAAGCGTGCCGAAGACAAGTTTAAACATGAACACTCTGAGTAGTTCATCTGGTGGGCGTAGCCGCAAAACCGAGGTTCGTAGATGTGGTGTGTCGCCTTGCGATGTGGCTTACTGAAGTCGTGCAAAGTCTGTGGTGATCAACGTCACGCAGACAGTTGGAAGTGTTCCAGGTGTTTTCAAATACGATGAAGGTGAAGTTTAGGTTCGAGAAACTAGAGTAGTGACGACAACGGCAATTCATGCGTTATATGATGAAGCTACCAACCAACTTCCATTCGCTGATTTGGATGCACACACAGGAATGCCGATAAATGTAGGCGAAGAGCCAAATGATATTATTCTCTTTCAAGGAGTCAACGCCGCATTGTTGCAGGCGTTCTCCCCATTCAAGTTATCTGATGTGACAACTGACTGCATGAGACGTTAGTCTCCAGCAGCTGACTCGTGTTTAATTATGATATAAGATGGTGTTGTTTCGGTCAAAAGATGTCTACATTACAAGGTAATAAAATCTTGGTAGCTCGAGTTGTCAAACTCGCCACCAATATCACTTCAATGAGTATCGGTGGCTACTCGGTCTCGAGACTTGGCCGTTGGGTCGGTTACTCAAGATATATACACTAGCCTAAGGAACCAGGACAAGCCGCTACTTAAGGCTTGTCTGTTGTGGTCAAAGTGATCCGCATCCGTCATGCTCTAGAGCAAGAGTCTTAATGTCAGTATATATAAACGAGACGAGCACACAGAAAAAACGGGTTCACTGACCAGAGTACGACGAGCACGGTGAGTGCTGAAAAACGTCAGTGGATTGATAACCATGAGTCGCCAGACAATATTATTACTGAACTAGAATCTAGACCATCTACCTTCCGTTGCACTCGGCGGCGCAATTTCAAACTAGGCACCGGCGTTGCCGACTATTTACCTTGCTCCGGTTGATTCCCGTGCTTCAACCAAATTTTCTCATCCTCGATTTTATTCAGGAATACAAGGCTGTTGTACTATAGTGCTACGGTCCCAGAAAACATGCTAGAAAAATAGGAAATAGAACACGCTTCGAGATACAAGTACAACTATGAGTGCAGTTGCAGGCACTGTACCTGTTTTAGGCTTTCGAACCACTCGCGTCATTCTCTCGGTGAATTTTATTTATTTTCCGGTTGATTTGTGTCGTCGTCGACGTGCAGGCGTTTTTAGTTAGTATTGTGGTGGACCGCACCGAGCCTCATAATGATTACGCTTTTGGAAAGTATCATGATCTTGGATTTTCCAATGACGCACGCTGAACTCGATCTCCGCGATGAAACCGTTGAGAGCGGTATTGGTGTGGATGGGATCAATAAGGTTGCCTTGATAGAAGACAGGGAGGGGTGCTGCTTGAAAATTGTATTTGATGCTATCAAAGTTCAGTGCAAATTCGTCCGGGATGGGCCAGTTTGCGATTTCGTTGTCCATCCGTGGAGCTTCTTCCACAGCTTGTCCATCAGGGGAGTGAGGTACGGCGTTTTTAAGTTGTCATGTATGTTGATAACCGTATGCACGTACCCTTAAGGTGAATACGTTCCTTACAAAACGTACCATTGTCCCTGTCACATCATCGACAATCATACTCATACGTTGATCTGTGGTGGCGACTTGGTGTTGCAACGAAGTATGTCGTCTCTAGGGTTAAACTTGTGTGTATGTCTTTCGGTTTCTTTCTGTGCGCTTGTTAGACAACGGAAATCAGAACGTAACAACACAGCATGAGTGGACAACATCGCCGGCGGTATCAGTGGACCCAGTTATCACACCGGAGGACATTCGTAGTGCATCCATGAATGATGTGCACCTCTCTCCTGTGAAAGGTGCCAATATGCATATGAAACACCGTCAGATTATCAGACTCAGATAACTACTTGTGCGATTTTACGTTGATTGGTCTAACGTCTACGCAGCGTCAATCGTCTTATACATCATGATTCTTCGAGGGTAGAGTATGTTTTGTTTTCGATATCTCAGTCTGAGGCTCCCTATCATATTTTAATCACGTGCCAGAAATGGAGAACGTAATAGTGCTTACGGTTCTTCGAAACGGAAGTTGTAGGAAATATCGAAAGCGTCAGCGATCTCCTCCATAGGGCCCGACCTGGAGTATTGAAGGCGGCGGCTTGCGACGCGGTTTACTGTTCCTTGTTCAGTGCCAAGTGGTCACCGTGCTTCAGTTTGCGATAACCATCAAGTCAGGTGATTCAACAAATTATTTTTCTTCACACGGACTATTGCTTACGTTGGCTGACATCTGAACATGACCTTGCGGAGCAAGGTCACTCTTGGCGTCGAGTGGAAGAAATGAACAGGTGATTTAATACGGGTCGGCAAAGTGGACGGGATACCACCTCGCATCATGGATGCTACCGATTCTAGCACCTCCTTGTCTTTTGAAGTCGCAGCATTCAATGCGTCCATCATCGTTGGACCGGTGGTGTTGGGCACACTTGTTGACACCTGCCTCTTTGGCTGTCTCGTCGTCCAGACTTATGTGTATTGTGCAAATTTTGCCAACGACCATCGAGCGATTAAGTTCACGGTCAGTGAAACTGACATGAGCATGAGACACGAATCACTGACTTGATATGATCTTCCCAGGTAGCACTGTAGCAGCAGTCTTGTAAGTGGCTTATACATCATCGCTCCCTGTCCAGACCAGCCAAAGTATACAGCGCAACACAAATTGCACATGTAATGTGTGTATCGGCGACATTGTGGAACACTGCTGTCAGCGCATACGACGACCCTTCGAAACTTCAGATACCCTTTCAGCTTTGTCGTCCATGCATACTAGGTGTTATAATTATCAATCAATTCATTATCACGACTCGCGATGCCAAGCGAACACAATCTCAGAATGGCTGTTCCATGGGATTGAAAGCATCCATGATTCCGAGGACCATCACGTCATCAGTGACCTCCGCAGAAGATTCATAGTTACGGCATGGCCTGTTTGTTATCAAATAATGTTTGATACCAAATCATGGTAGCTCGGGATCTTCAACTCCCCATGAAAATTACTTCGACGGGGATTCTCGGCCTGGGAGTCGGTTTGTTTTTTTATAATTCCCTAGGTTTGGCGGCCCTATTGGCGGATACGTCTCGTCATCTGGTTCGTCTGAAAGAGGTATGTAGTGAACTATGTATATTATAATATGCCTTGAGGTCGGTTATTCAAGATATTCCCACTAGCGCGGGGAACTGTTAGGAACTGCCACCAGCCTGGAAGTAGTAGGACATTTCATATATTAAATTTGAACCATGGCCCAAAGATTTAAGTCCGTTCATATTCATATTGTCCAAGTGATCAGGCCATCTGACATGCACAGAATGTTGATGTCAGTCTATGAATAAACGAGATAAACACGCGGCCGAACAGATGAATTCGTCGGCCGATCATGATGTACAACGAGAAGTTCAAGTGGGTGCTGAAACATGGATCGTACCTGAAGTGATGACTATTAGACGCCAGACAGTACAATCTCCGAACTCAATTCTTGCACAAGTTTTACGTCAAACCTTCGTGATGGAGGCATAGCCTGTATCAACTGTGGCGATGAATAGAAGACGTAGACAGGTCATTTAATACGGCTTGTAAAGTGGACCGAGTTAACGCACTACATCATGAATGTCACCGATCCCAGCACCCTAGTAACTGCCTCAGGGAACGTACTCCCTCCATTCAATGTATACACCATGATTGGGCCAGTAGTGCTGGGCGCGCTCGTTAACGCCTGCCTCTTCGGCGGTCTCGTCGTTCAGACTTATGTCTATTATGCAAATTTCCCCAACGATCACCCAGTGATGAAGCTCACGGTCAGTGATCCTAGTATGTGGATTTAGAACACGAGTCGCTGACTGGACGCCATGTTTTCAGGTAGCAGCCATCCTGTAAGTGGCTTATGTAGCCTTTCTCCCTGCTCTACCCGAGCCAATCAAATTGTAAAGTGCATCGCAGATTGCACATCTGATTTGTGTATCAGCGACATTGTGGAATGTTGTTGTCAACGGCTACGGCAACCCTCTGACACTGTTGATCTTCCCGCTGGGAGCAGACGCGACCATCCTCTTCACTGCAATTACAGGGGCACTGGTAGAGGTAAGATCATTCATCGAATTTGATGGAGATTCTGACCAGCATGTATGTAGTCATCCTTCGCGTTTCGGCTGTGGAAGCTTTCGAAAACACTTACTCTGCCCCTTATCTCGCTGGCACTCTGTTTATTAGCTCAGTCTATCGCGCTCGCGATGGCAGCGAAAGCTTTCGCTATGACAAACCTTGTGACATTCGAAACCGACGAAAACAGACTCATCATACTTGCGCTCACCTCGCGTCTGGTCTGTGAGTTGACACTTACCCTGTCCATGGTGTGGTACCTGAGGAAGCAACGGTCGTCGACATTTTCAAGGTACGTTACATTACTTCCAATTCGTTCCGTCGTAATGATTTACAGGACAACGACCAAAATTGACCGTTTGGTTCTGTGGACTCTCGGTAAGTACTGTGCACTTTGTGGCAGATGACTCATCTTTTCAACCACCTCGCAGAAACTGGCCTTATAACTAGGTATGTGGCAAGACCTTCCTGGCGTGTTGGGGCTAATGTTATCTCGAGCCTGGTCGTGGTCTTTGTCATGAGCTTCGTAAGAGATCCATTCCCAGATGTACAGTACTGGACTGATTGCGAAAGAGTAGTTCCTAGCAACGAAGCAGAATTGTGAGTGAACCAGGATATCTCTCCTTCGTCGCAAAGTGAACATTTCCCAGACATATGGATTGGAATATATGCAAACCTTGCAACTGGTCTGTGTCCGCAAAATGCACATATTCGAAAACGCTTACTGAGTCTTTGCGTCTTAGTCAATGCGAACTCGTTGCTTGCATCGTGAGCTTTCTTGACTGGTCATTTGGTGACGCGCTCACGCGACTGTAGGTTAAACGGCAGATTAATCATCCGAAGCGTGCCAAACGACAGTTTAAACATGAATACTCTGAGTAGTTCATCTGGTGGGCGTAGCCGCAGAACTCAGGTTCGTAGATGGGTCGCCTTGCAATGTGGTTTACTGAAGTCGTCCGAAGTCTGTTGTGATCAACGTCACGCAGACAATCGGAAGCGCTCCAGGTATTTTCAAATACGATGAAGGCGAAGTTTAGGTTCGAGAAACTGGGGTAGTGACTACAACGACAATTTATGCGTTATATGATGAAGCTATTAACCAACTACCATTCGCTGATTCGGATGCACGCACGGGAACATCGAGAAACGTAGAGCCAAATGATAATTTTCTTTCAAGGAGTCCTCCAAAATCCTGGTAGCTCGAGTTGCCCAACTCACCACGAATATCATTTCAATGAGTGTCAACTGCTCGGTCTCAAGCCTTGGCCGTCGGGTCGGCTATTCAAGATGTACCCGTTAGCTTAAGGAACCAGGACAAGCTGCTACTTAAGGCTCGTCTGTTACGGTCAAAAGTGATCCGCATCCGTCATGCTCTAGAGCAAGAATCTTAATATCAGTATATATAAACGCGACGAGCACACAGACAAAACAGGTTTACTGACCAGAGTACGACAAGCACGGTGAGTGCTGAATAATGTCAGTGGATTGATAACCACGAGTCGCCAGACAATATTATTACTGAACTAGAATCTAGACCATTTACCTTCCGTTGCACTCGGCGGCGTAACTTCAAAGTCGCTTGCATCAACTCTTGGCGTCGAGTGAAAGAGATGGACGGGTGATTTAATACGGGTCGGGAAAGTGGACTGGATACCACCTCACATCATGGATGCTACCGCTTCTAGCACCTCCTTGTCTTTTGAAGTCGCAGCATTCAATGCATCCATCATTGTTGGACCGGTGGTGTTGGGCACACTTGTTGACACCTGCCTCTTTGGCTGTCTCGTCGTCCAGACTTATGTGTATTATGCGAATTTTGCCAACGACCATCGAGCGATTAAGTTCACGGTCAGTGAAACTGGCATGAGCATGAGACACGAATCACTGACCTGATGTAATCTTCCCAGGTAGCAGCAGTCTTGTAAGTGGCTTATATATCATCACTCCCTGTCCAGACCAGCCAAATTATTATATAGCGCAACACAAATTGCACATGTAATGTGTGTATCGGCGACACTGTGGAACACTACTGTCAGCGCATACGACGACCCTTCGGAACTTCAGATACTCCCATTGGCAGCAGCCGCGACTATCCTCTTCACTGGAATTACAGGGGCACTCGTTGAAGTAGGATTCCTCGTCGAATTTGATGGTGATACTCACCTGCACGTAGTCGTACTTTGCTTTTCGACTATGGAAGGTTTCGAAAAAACTTCTTCTTCCCTTTCTCTCCCTGGTACTCTGCACAATAGCTCAGGCTATCTCACTCGTGATCACGGTGCAAGCTTTCAAAACGACAAGCATTGCGGTATTCGAAATCGATCAAAACATGTCGATCACGCTTGCGCTCACGTCGCGTGTGCTCTGTGACCTGATACTTACCCTGTCCATGGCGTGGTACTTGAAGAAGCAGCGGTCGCAATATCCAAGGCAAGCCACATTACTTCCAATTCGTGCCGCTGTAATCATTTTGCAGGACGACAAACATGATTGACCGTTTGGTTCTGTGGACTATTGGTGAGCACTGTGCTCAATTTTCCAGATGTGACTTACATCTAATCGATCACTGTGTAGAAACCGGGCTGATAACCAGGTACGAGGAAAGACGACGATTCTGGCGTGTTTAGACTGAAGTTATGTTGAGCTTGGTCGCGGTACTTGTCATGAGCTTCGTAAGAGATCCTTTCTCGGACACGCAGTACTAAACTGATTGTGAAATAATGTGCAGTTCCTAGCAATGAAGCAGAATTGTGAGTGAACAAAGATCTCTATCCTTCGCCACGAACTAAATTTCACGCAGACATATGGGTTGGATTATATGCGATCCTTGCGAGCGGTCTGTGCCCGAACAATGTATATATTCGAAATACTCACCTAGGCCTTGCCCCGCAGTGAATGGAAACTCGTTGCTGGCATCGTGAGTCAGTCTCATTCATTTGGCGACATCGTGACGAGTTCAGGCTTTTGCAGGCTAAATGGCAGATTAATCTTTCGAAGTGTGACGAACCAAAACTTACGCATGAGCATTCTGAGTGGTCCAGGTGGTGGGCATAACAAACAACAAGTTCGTAAATGTATCATCTTGTAATGCAGTGTACTGAAGTCACATGGAGCCTGTTGTGATCAATGTCACCCAGACAGTCAGAGGTTCTCCAGAGATTTTCAAACACGATGAGGAGGAGGTTTACGATAAACCGCTGGATATTGAATGATAGCGGCTCATGCGTAGCATGATGAAGTGAGTTACTTCTCTGGTGAAGATCGAAACCCTTCTGAAAGCACAAGGCTTTAGTACTCAAGTCTCCAGGTCGAAAGGCTGACCCGTAATTGCATCATGATAGTCGATAAAGCGTGGGCTGTAACATATATAAGCATCGTGTTATGGCCGAAAAGTTGTTAGAACATTCGTGAACGTCAAGAAGTTGACTGGCAAAATTAATTGGAATTTGGAAGCCAAATAAGGAAATTTAAGTGAAGCGCCACAACTTAGGAATCAATTAATCACTTGACATGTATCTAGGGCTACGTCACTCTCTTCTGACATAATATCGGATACGGAAAATGAATGCTTTACCGGTTTCTCTATCCCGGCCTGACATTCCCCAATACTACTATATAGTAAGTGGGACGCGTCTCGTACACAAGCAGGCGCGTATGCACACTGGATTTTTCAAGGATGATAATAAATTCATAGGCAAACGGTCACACCGTGGGCAGTGTCAAGGAAGACACAAATGCAACATAGTATGTATGTTTCATTCATAACAAATGCGATTCAAAGGTCCAGGCTCCATGGCGAGATACGAGATATCTATGTAAGATAAGCCGAGCGCCATGGTGGGATACGATCTATCAGCTACGTCCAGCGTGCGATAAAGATGTGCAATAAAGATAACCCAATAAGCATATAGAAGATGCACTAAGCAAGAACGAAGGGAGGAAAACAAGTCAAAAATAGGAAATATTCGAAAGGAATGCAAGTAATAGAATGAACCTAGTGTCTTTAATCATAGAGAGAAGTGGTTTCAAGAATTGGAGACAACACTAGAGTACGGAAAAATTAGTAGCAGCGATAGATGCAGGGAAAGAGGGACATACATATTCCTAGGTCGCGTTCTTGGCAGGGACAATATACCCATGGACAATTTTGATCAACCCTTGGAGACAGAAATCGTACCCTCCATGCTCAGCATGCGCCCTGCTAGCAAGCAATGGCTTGCACCCCTTCTGGTGCCGACCCACAGAATCAACCCTCGACAACGATCTTTTGCAGTAGGGGCATTGGTAGGACATCTCAAAGTGGACGCTTTCGATGTGACGGCTCAAATGTATCATTACCCCTATGTCCGAGCAATCTTCGAATTGGCAGGGAGTGCGTTTCTTCACACCATGCCAACACCATAGGTGGTCTTCGATCCGGATCTTGTCCATCTCTACGAACAGACCACATGGCTGGTCAGTCCAATCGCATGAGCGTACGCAGATCAGTTCTGATGAGGGCTCCTTCGTAACGTTGTCGGACGCGCTGGGGTAGGAATCATCCAGTTCCATCACCCCAAATCTCCTCGTCCGAAGGGGATTGCCGTGGGGATCATGGGACCTGCGGCTACTGATGTTGACCGGCTTTGGGTCATGAACAGGCATGACCATGACTGTGGCACTGGGGTCCGCTAGCGTGTACGGGCCAAACTTCCCCTGGCTGATGACATTGTCCTCGGCGTTCTGGCGTCTGCGCTTGCGGGTTGTTGGTAGAACAGACAAACTTGAACTACTGTCCACGGATATAAAGGTCTCGCGGGATTTACGCTTGCGAGGCTTTTCAGAAGCCGTCTCGTCGAGAGCAGAGGAAGAAGGCTCTACACTTGAGCCCGCACTAGATACCGTCTGCAAGGGAGCATCTTCAACTTGACCTTGAGGGAATGTCGCGGTGGGGTAATATGTGTTGGATGGACCCGCGATGGTCTGAGGTTGCTGGTAAGGGTAGGAGGGTGCGGGATTATATCCATATTGGGGCCATGCGTGGCCCTGCAGCGGTGCTTGAACTTCTACAGAAGGCTGCGAATAATACGCACCACCAGGATGATATTCATACTGGGGCAATGCGGGGCCTTGCGGTGTGGCAGAGGGCTGCGTATGATGTGCACCTGGAGGCCCGTTCATGAAATAACCATGGCCATATTCATGCTGGGGCCACGCGTCGCCTTGGGGGGGCGCTTGCGGGACAACATTGGGCTGCGGAGGGTAGTAAAGCGTGGGATCATTGTGGGGTAACTGGGGAAGATCAGCCACTGGGGTCGTGAAATTCTCCAATGTCGGAAACGACGCCTGAGGATATTGAACATATTGTAAATCGGCCGAAGTCCTGGAGAAACAAATAAGTAACGATGGGGACTCTGTTGGAGTGTCACGTACCCTTCAAGTTGTTGCGGCGCTGCTACTTCATCATAGTTTGATCTGTGGTTGGATGTGAGTTGCTTGGCCCAGGTAGGCTAATTAAATCAACTTACCCATTAACGTTAGCATCGGCTTGGCCTGCCAGCGCGTTTTCGTCAAAGGCACGTAATTCCTCGCTGTTATTAAACAATCTGTCAAAGGCCGTGAGTTTGAGTAAGTGATTTGAAGGGGCTAGATGCACGTACTCATCCAACTGGGCGCGCAGTTCGGGGGATAATTCATCACTTTGGCTTTGGTAAGCCGCGACCAAGTTAGCTACGTCTTCTTGGGTAAGCTGAATAAAATCTAGGTCGCCAGGGAGCGACTGGTGGTCATTTGAAATAGGCATAGACTCGCTAAGAAAACGATGAGATGAAGTCCGCCATTGAACTCAAGATTGAAGACCAACCTATCGATTTGCGTTTGAAGGGAGTGAAATGAGGAACTAGATGTGAAAGCTATCGTTAGCATGTAAAGATATCGAACTGAGATGTGAGTAGACTCACATAGACATATCGATGAATCAAATAAATGAAGTGGCTAAGATGACAAGACGAAGTTGAAAAAATAGAGCAGTAATGAGAGAAGTGGACGAGGTAACAACGGGAGGTTTTTATAACTTGCGACAGGGCAGCAAAGCGGTAGACAAAGGATGGCCTGTGGACATGCATTGAAGCCATCGATTTAGCATTATGCCCCGACAACATATCGGAAAAAGGGAAGCGTCTGTGGATACTTCCATATAGGAAATGCTCCTGTGTGCTTGTGAATTCGATTTAGAATACACTGCTTTGTAGCATCACACACAGTCCACAAGATCACAAAGGTCACTTACCCTTGGTAAACGTGGAATGTGACAATCAAAGTACCGGTGGTTATTCACCAGAGGATCACATTACATATGGAGCAGTACAACTCCGATAAGGTTCCCAGGATGTGAACAACGGCATTCTTAAGGAGTAGTGTCACGGCACACTCGACCACCACCATGAACTTTGGCAGCGGTACCTGCTTAAGACAGCAGCCAGCAAACTCGAGCACGAGCGGGCAGTTGTATAGCTTAAAGTTGTCCAGTATATAGACACACGATTATGATGCAAGATGAGGGTAGCATTCTCTGTGCTGAACCATCCGTCAACAGTTATACTGTGAGGAAAAACAAGATAGATTACATATCGGTTTGAGATAGCCATATCAACAATCCAGGGTTATGATAAATTTTGTACGATGTATAGAGCTGCACGCCTCACGCAAGAGTTGTATTGATATTAGAATTCGCCATAGCCCTCAGTTAGTATGTCAGAAGGGAAGATGAGCGTTGTTTTTGTCTGTTGTGCAAAGGCTTCTAGGAGTTTCCTTATTCGGACACTTCCCCGCACTTTGCAAAGTTACTTTGATGCTGATCTAAATCGAGGACATCTGCTCCGCTCTCGACATGCACCAGTGTCTTTGCGTAGGTGAGATCCTGGAAGTGATTTTTTATTTTGTATTCAACGATAGACGACAACGTTTCTGCTCACATTTACTGCCTGATCTCATACCATCACCGGAAACTCAAGATCGACGTTCCACCTTCCGACTTGCACTCACCTGCCGTGCATTTCGAGATTTAGCATTGAATGTTCTTTATTCTCATCTGAGAAACTTATGGCCTCTTATTATCTCATCTAGACCTTCAACGCTCCATCCTGATACATTCCGTCCGTTGGTCCTCGCTTCCCGCGTACAGATTCTATCCCAACCACGTCAGGATGGCAATGCATATCTATCCCTTCTTGTATGTGCTCAAAAGTAAGTACCTCTTTTCCCAAACTTACGATTCCTCGCATGAAGCGATTGTTCTCTCACCTGTATCCCAGTTCTCAAACTTCTCTTACTACCCACAGTTGAGATCCTCGCCCTTGACTTCTCATCAGACGGTGGACCGGCCTGCCGCACTGCTCTCTGAGAGGAGGAACAAGGACGATGCTGATGAGTCCAAGTGCTACTGCTCCCGTGCGCTACACACGTACTGTCCGACGTCATCAGCTGTTTCTTCACGACTGTATATACCGCGTTTTTGCTCCTTGATGCAACTTCTCTTAACAAGTCACAATATCCTGACTCTGTCATCAACGTCACCTTGGGTTCCGGTATCACTCCGTACCGCGCAGCGCTATCAAAGTACTACAATGTCTCGAGGGCGGCCGCCATCCACTTGAGTACTTTACTTGCGCAAGAAATTCAGGAGGAAAGCTTTCCAGGTCAGAGCGAATATCGCACCTGGGATTTTCCCTTCTGAAATGACAAGCCAGTCGAGGTTTTGTTAATCTTTCTAGCTAATGATTGATAATCTTAGCTGGTAGCTCTGGTGAACTCGATAAGTCGCGGATTCTGGTAGGTGAGGTTGGGCGTGACGAAGATTTCGTACACGCTGCTTTGTTGCTGGCTTGCAACCAGTATGCATCATGATTTGGACGGTACGTTGATCGTGCCATTACCCGGTTTGTTATATTCACTCAATACTTGTCTGCAAGACCCTTGCCATCGATGGCGGGTATCTCCGAACACACTTGAATCACGCTTCCGTTTGCATTCTCTGACCTTCGCATGTATCATTATTCTCAAGCGCCCTTATATCGAATGCCAAATTATAGTCCCATTGCATGCAAAAGAACTTTAATACTTGATATGACACAATAATATTGTAACGGTAAGGGAGGGGTTATCACGGCGGTGTAGTGATTAAGTCAAGCACTGCATGTATGTCCTATTAATAGATAAATTACACTTTCCGCAATATAAAAATGTCGATTAGGCTTGTCGGTACTGTCAACTTAAATATCCCTCCTCTGATCTTCCTATGACCGGGGTATGATGGAATCCTCTCGGACGTTGCCATAGTACATTGCTCGTGGCACCGAGCGGGGATTCTCCAATGCGGCGCTGGCAGTAGCCCAAGATGTTAAGTTCTTGAGTGACGATAGCGTTGGAGTAGCTACTCTGCGAGGATGAGGGCGTGGTATATCATGGCCTTCCCGCGGACTGGCTTCGTCTGGCATGCAACTAGGTGGGGGTGGCGATGTCACTGAGCCCGACACCGTCTGGCTCGTAGCGAAGCTGAAGTTTCTCATCGTCCTGCTGAGGGTCTGCAATACTGACCCGCCGCCGGTGCTGGGTTCAGCATGTGTACGTTGTTCGACCTGGTTCATGTACGTTGAATGAATAGATGAGTCTGAGAGACCCCGTCTACGCAGGGTACGCTCGAGGAGGGGGCCAGGGATATCATCCGCTTCGCCATGTTCTGGACTAGTGTCAGCGTCAATCTCGCGTGACAAGTGTAAATTGCTCCGTTTGTGCGCGAGAGATCTGTCAATGGTCGTGGTACCGCTCTGCGAGGACTCATCTGGTTTGAAGAATGTGGAACGGACACGGCGAGGAGCAGGGGGAAGAACTACCCATGGGTCCGCTGCATCATTTGGGTGGGGTGCACCTGCGAAGATGCCCATGACGCTGCGTACATTTGAGGTTGACGCAGGAGGACGAGGAATAGTATCAACGTGGGACATCGGGCCAAACGGATGTGCTTCGTTTGTAGGATGAGCCGAGAATGTGCTTGTTACAGACTTGCCAACGCCAGCCCCCGAGAATTCGACGTTGACTATAGTAGCGGATGCAGCAAGCGCCGGGCCCAGCTTTGGCACTGGACGTGGCTGATGAATGACTCCACGACCAGGTCTAGGGGGTGATTGAGAAGGGTGAGTGCTCGACTCGCTTAATGATGAGCCGAAGAGCTTCGAGAATGGGGTCATCCAACTTGAGCCCGGTCCAGACGCCTTACTCTCTCTCTCCATCGCTTCAGCCTTTGCAGGGTCCAGTGCCATCTCACTAACCCTCTGTGCTATAGAAGGCTCTAGAATGACATCATTCAGCGTGACACGTAGCTGCCCAAGTTCCTCAAACACGTCCTTAAAAAACTTGAACAGCCCACGCAGATCCTTCCGGGTGCACATGAGCGTGGCCTTCTCATCCTCCAGCAGTATGCGGTACTGTGCACGCAGCTGAGTGATCTCCGAGAGGATGCTGCTTACTGTTGCACGTGATAGATGCTTAACGTCCGCGCCACGCAGATGCTGGCGTTTTAAGCGGTTTGTCAGAGTCAGCGCATCCGCCTGCGACATGCGCAACAGGAGTGACATTATCCGTTCTAGGAGAGCAGAGAGGTGTGAGGGTTGCCCATCCTGAAAGGAGGACGTATCCGATCGGCCATCATGAGGAAAAGACGATACAAGCTCGTTGAGAGACGGCATTGGATGCAACCCTAGCCATGGGTCTGTCTGCACCGCCTTGGAATACTGATTAGGATTGGTGAGCAACGAGTGATGATCCAGGTCGGACTCCTCCACGTCGGAGCTGAAGTGAGAAGATGGGTATTGTGGGCGGAGACTGGTATACTTCGTTTCTGAGGGAACCATTGACTCTGCTGGGGAAAGTGGACGTTGGCTGGTCTCAGGCGTGAGGGGCTCCTTGGGAGCCGGTAAGATATCGGCTGTACTTGTGAAGGAGATACACTTACAAACACACGACGAACCCTTGGCTCCGAGCTTGATGGACGTTTGACAGAGTTTAGTAGCTGAGTCAATTGTAAATGGATAGAAATTTGAATCAGTATATATTCTCGTACCGAATCTCGAATAAATGACGATGGGCCACTTCCCGTCCGTGAGTGTCTCGAAGGCGTATCCACTAATTACAACACCGTAAGTTACCGCGCATTGGACTTTGACATAAAATGCGGACCTCGTATTGGAGGTGAGAAGTTGATGTTCTGCTCCACTTGTGACTGTAGCGCTTGAATGTCTTCTCTTGACTCGGTAAGAAGCTTATGGAGTTCCTTATTGTCGGCTTTAAGGACCTCATTGTCAGAGACTAGCGACTCTAGCACTTTCATAACCTCCGAGTCCTCGGTTATCACCGAGCTAGTGTGCTGAGGATGGTCATTGGGGATTCGCTACATACGTGTGCGCATGACCCTTACCGTGTGGTGAAGATCTTCTAGGCGAGAGCGGACATCTCGTAGTAGAGATTCTGACGATTCTAATCGTTGCAAGCGTCGAAGTTCGAGATCAGCTTGCAATCGACGAACCTCAGCTCGTAGCTTATCTGTATCACGGGAAAATGGTTAGCAAAACCTGATCCAGAGACAATGAGAAAAGACTACCAGTACGATCCTTGAGAGCAGCAATATGTGCTTCTGCAGTCTTTGCCTTCTGTGCCTCACTGTCTTGCTCTTGTCGAAGGTCATCATTCTCTTGGAGAGCAGCAGCTAGTCGAGATTCAATCCCTACAGTACGTGCTTGGTATGCAGTCAGGCGCGTCACCGACGTCCGAGCTTCCTGTAGTTCCAGGAGTGCAGTATTGTGTGATGCCTCAGCTACTTCACTGTTCAATAACGCTTGCGTTAGCCGCTAGAATTGAAGCGTTAATACGACCCATATTATAAGGAAGACTCCAACCTTCTCCAGGACGGCATTATCTTTCACCAGCTGGGCCACAGGCGAATTGACTTCACCATGCATGTCTTGAAGTGGCTCATCCGCGAGATCAGCTGAGGCACCGCGCGGCGTGTGCACATTAGCCTGATACAAAATAAGCTACGAAGGCATGCTGTGATCGGGGCTTTACCTACCTCGTGTTGACGGACGTATGCCTCATGCCGCTGCAGTAGAGCAGAGCCAACCTCTGTGTAGAAGTTTACGGACTGCTCGTATTGGAGACGACACAAAGACATACCTGCGCTGAGATGCAACCGTTTCTCGAGCTTCTCCTTCGAGTCCAGCCAACTCTTCGTCGCTTGACACTCGGTGCTACCACAACAACAGCATGCGCTCTGCTGGAACTCCGAGGATGATACTTGGGAGAGATTCATTAAGGCTAGAGTTAGGTCGTCGATGTTACTATTGGCATGGTAAAGGCTGCTTGCGTCCACTGTATCTGGGGTAGCCGGACAGTAGTCCGGAACAGACTCATCGTGCATATCGAGTCCAGTCGATTGTTGTAAAAGAATAGGTGGTCGTGAGGCTCAACAGGAAAGACGGGAATATATAGTATGCAGTAAGTAATAGGGTAATGAACAAGGTGACACTGCTCAGAATGGCAACAACATTTAGACTTATAGATGTCGTGGGAATGCTACCTTACTGGGCGAATCTTAAATTGATGTGATCTGCCAGGCTGGAGGGCACGCCGACAGAGTGAGGTCAAAAATGTGAAGAGACCGGTGCAAAACTGCGCTGCAAGGGTAGCAAAATCATAATGATATATATTCAATCGTATGTGTACCCTACGTCGTGGAATGACATGGCATTAGCAGTAATAGTACTAGCAATCATTGTATAATTATATAAGTATGTGCGGAAGACAAGACCTGAAACGATGCAAGTTAGAAGTACAATATATGCTCTATACACGACGCCCATGAAGAAAACGCAGTATGCTGAAAAGATTATTCCAAACCAACTATTTTTAGAACCAGGTCAGATATCCAAGCAGCAATCTTCGACCAATGACTGCGATTGGGAGCCAAGAACTGGAAGCTTGTTGTGAGGCCGTCCATACCCAACTCTTCCAATTTCTGCTTCAGGCTTTGCGCTGGATTGCCTTCATCCACTGTGCTGAGCGTGGATACAGACATCGAGTGTATCGATCCCAGGCGCAGTGAATCTTGTGCATTGCGGAAGATGCTCGTCACAGCTCTAATGATTGCAGCATTCGAAGAATTGGCGAAAGCATCTTTGATCCTGTCCTGCAGGATGTCATAGCTTTCAAAGAACTATCAGTACGAGAAAATTGATCAAGAATTAGGACTTGCATAATTGAAACTGATTCGGGGTGTGTAACCCCGATATCTGCCAGCAAGTTATACAAGATTTCGGTCTCGGCATCGTCACCTTGTGCAGTAGTCAACAACGTGCTCGCAAACGAGACGGTGAGAAGTGCGGATGTGCTGTCCGTCAGAGACAGCAGTTCGACGGAAACGCGAGGAACGAGACGAGAGCGAGAGGAGTTAGGTGCTGGTAAAAACTCTTCTCCCTTACAGTCTTGTAGGAGTTGTACGTAAGCCTCGTGTGTCGTGCAGAAGGGGAGCAAGGCGATGAAGTAGCCAAGCGCATCTGGACACAGGCCTGAAGCGGAGCCATCCTCATTTTGGCTATCACACCGCGTGGTGACTGACAGCAAACTCCGCAGAACGAGCTCGGCAGAGGATCTGAGGTGATTGTGACGGACACCCTTGAAGATAATGGCAGCGAGTGTGAAGGAAAAACTGGAGTCGAAAGAAAGGCAGAGCAAGTGATCAAGTTGGCAGACAGTGTCTTCCAGTGAAACCCGACCGTCCAGTAGTACATTGGGTATCGAACTGCCTTCAAAGGCACCGTGCTTTTCCAGCGTCTCGACTGTCGCACGCATGAGCTCAGCAGCGTCTGAATAAAACGCAGTGTAGCTGGATTGTAGCAAAGCGACAGCCAACCAGAAAATCTGGCAGAGATACCGGGAACCTTCAGTTAGGGAAGGTACTACTTTGCAAATGCACCGCAGCATGCAGACCACCGCCATCGTGTCGGACTCTGTGGACTGTCCCAGCGCGTTCTTGAACGCCACCAGCATTTGATACACTAGATCATCGTCAACATCGGAAGTTGCAAGAGTGCCCAGGACGAGGAAGGCGCGTGACTGAATGGCCGCAGGTAACTGGAAAGCAGTTGATGTCGCTAGACTCATCCACCGTGCGCGCCAGATATTGAGCAGGCCTAACACATTGTTTTGAGCAATCTACAATGTCAAACATGAAACTCACCTCTTGAGCCGGACGTCACCTCCATCACTCGGACAAGTAAACGAGTCAAAGATTCTTGAGAGTCAATCATTGCTTTGTCATTTGGAGGATCGTAATTGCAATATTCGCTGGTGCACGACTGGCGAGTGAGACCGAACAGTGTAAGGTTCTCCACTTTGATGAACTCGTCGATCAGAAGGCGCAATTCAGGTGCGCTAGCATCCTCAGCTCGCATAAGGTATACAGACTGAAGGAAGTTCATGATTACGCCATATAGTGACTTGCGAACTAACGTCTGTCCTGTGCCCGCGATGAGCGTAACGACATGGAAGACGTCAGGGATGTATAGTTGATCATATGCTGCTTGTTTTGAGTGGTTGCTCGCTACAAGCGCGAAACGAGCGAGGGTGGCAATCTCGTTCCAGTGGACGTTATCTGGCAGCGTCTTGGACGGTTTAAGGGAAGTTTTTCCAAGAGCTTTCCTTAACTTTGAGAAAATTCTTCCCCTGACGTTGATGGACGATAAGGCAGCAGTCGACCTTGCGATGGTCTCACATCTTCGGGACCCTATGCCGCCGTCAGACGCAGCACGGATGAGCTCTTCGAGAACTATGTAGACGAGAGTCGAATCCTGACGGCCGATTTCTACCCAGATGTGTTTGTGTATCATGGAATTTATCTATGATCCATTTAGTACTCAGGGGCACTGTAGCGACTCGATCTGGACTTGCCTCTAAGTCTGAGATGGTGAGGTCAATCATGGAACGAATGCAGTCTCGCAGCCTTGCTCCCGAGTGCTCGTACAATGAACTAGTTGGATTGCAGAAATTTGCGAGGTTCTTCACCCAAGGGCTCATATACTGCAAGCACGTGATACGTTGAGCAGCGGAGGCCTTGTCCATGCCAGCGGATATGACAGAGATGAAATCGAGTGTGAGTTTAGGTGCAAAGCCAGCTAGGCGGTCACTCAGTCCAATGACAAATGTAGATATGTCTCCAGGTATAATTCCCGCTATGTTGAATCAGAACGCTTGCATTGGATAATTCAAGGAATTACTCACCTTTCGACACGATGATGGGGTTCTTATCATAATTTAGATATGAACAGAGAGCGCCTAAAAGGTCATAGGCAGCTCCGCGAAGTCCCTCATCTTCCGAGTCGATGTTGAGCATGCCTACATGAAGTAGCGTTGCGGAGATATTGGAGAACCTGGGGAACCTATCCATACGGAAATAGCGCGTGTCCCTCAGTTGACTTTTGGCGGTACGAATGGACTAAAATATCGAGTAAATTAATCGTCGAAGACGTTTTGTAACAACCATCTTGATCTCACCTTGACGATGCTATCACGCTGTGGTGAGGAAAAGTAGGACGTTACACCTTGCTTGCTTCTGCGGATGATGAATTCATAGGGATCGAGGCCAGTAGATACGTTGTAGACGTCGCTAACATCAGCAAGAGAGATAATCTCCGTCGACTTGCAGTTTAAGTTCGGAGAGATGACAGCTGCACGGATCTATGATGCGCAAATTAGTTGACGCCTCCTACAGTTAAAGTGGTGATGACATACGGAAGTAACCCGGACATGAGTGTCCGCAACCTCCATGGTCACTGGCATGCGCATCTCATGGGCTTGCCTCATGGTGACTTCCGTATAGCCGATGATAGCTTCCTCCTCCAGAGAGGCTGGCGAGGTGATGAGAGAAAGAATCTTTTATACAAACATATCTTTGCTTACTTGGATATCGCAGTGCTGTAAGACTTTCTTGTGGGACATACTGCAAGAGATCTGCAACTGACGAGCAGGCCCTTACCCCACTCGAGAGCATGGTTCCTAGATAAAAAGGTTCGTGGGCTCGTCAAAAGAGGGTGAAATTGTCCCCACCTGACGAAATGTTATACATCCGCCTCAGATACTTCTGGGTGAGCGAATTAGGGTTCAAGATATAGGAAGTTAAAAAACGAAGTCTGATGTCAATCGGAATGAGTTGCGAGCAGGTGGTTAGCCATTGCGCCGGTATCTCAGAAGTCGAAGTGAACGAGGTACAATCTAAGACGACTTCAAACTTCCGGTCCTCGTAAGCGGGTGACAGCAATGTCTATTGCGCAGATATCTTCAGCATGGCCTGAATAAAGCATTTATAAAGTCGCGCACCTTCAGGCTGTGGTACATCAACAACTCGATGTCCAGAGCTTCGACATCGATCTGGCAAACTCGCAGAACAAACACAGCAGGTAAGTCCTGTATCGGCGTCAGCAATTATGGGAAGAAGGGATATATAAGACTGACAAGAGGAACGTCGGCCGCTACGAAGATATCCTGGACAGACTCGATGCTGCGATGGGCACAGCGATTCATCAGGTCAATAAATTCCCGGTGCTCGGTCCTAGGAAGTTTTGAGAAACGAGGAACCTCGGGAACTTCTTGCAGTTCGACAAGTAAATTACAGAGGTGCTCCCATGCACGCTTTGCATTAGCAGTTGATACATCTTCTTCTCCAGAGGCATTGATTTTGGCGTAGCTGAGTAACTCTTTGCCGATCTTGTCCGCATGCTTGTCCAAAAAGCGATGAAGAACGATTGTGTCGGTGTCATCGGCTGTCGTGCCCAACCACTCGGTAGACTCCTCGTCGACAGCAGTAGAGGAGAATTTCTATGAATGGTAAGGCTCTTGAAATGATCAGTAAGTTGTGGGACTGACATTGACTTCACTCAGATAACGCGTAACGCTCTTGATGTTCACGCCCAAGAAATCGTTCAAGCAAAGCATGTGAGCCTCCTTCGCGAATAACATGTTGTTGGCGAGGTTCTGCATGACCTTTGCTATTACCATTAAGCCCCGGCGGATGACCCCGCCATCATCTCTGGGCACTGTAACATCAACAATCTCCGGAGCGACGATCGCGGGAGAAATGAATCTGCACAGAAATTTAGCACCGCTTGGCTTGCTGGGATGAATGAACTGACCGAAGAAATATGAATGCACCAAGGGCAGCGAACTTCGATTCTGGCCAAACTTGATAACTAAAATTTCATCAGCCATCACTCGCGCTTCGAGAAGGTAAAACCGCTTACACTGATTTCGCAAGGTGAGCGCAAACTTCTCGAATCATCCTGAAAGCGACGTTAGCAGACAGCAGACCCATAGTTGTGTGGTCACGCACGGTGGCAGGGCAGGGACCGAGGAAGTAATGATGTCGAGGAAAGACAGGGCAACCAGCTCGACATTCCTCTGATTTTGTTCAAGCTTGTCTCGGTTAGCCTTGGCGGGGTCTAGATCATATGCATGACCTGCGGGCATAGACGTCATAGTCTTGATGAGAGGGACGATTAGACCTCGCAAATAGTTGTATCCGTGTATCCGCGCAAATGCTGAGAGGAATCGTGTGCACGTCGAGTTCCCTCGAAAAAGTTCCGCCTCGCTTGCTGTGGAGCTCTGTGAGTGGTCAGTTCTGAAGCGCTAACGATTGACTTACAGGTGTGAGCTATTTCTCGGTCAATCATTGTTTTCAACAAGGCAACGAGTGACGCTCTCGTGTCGAATATATTCATTAGCACGGAGATCATCATGTCGACCTCATTGGCAGGACAACACTCGCATATTACCATCGCAAGCACCATCTAGAAAGGTCATTAATACTGATCTTGATACGAGAAAGATAAACCCTACGTCCGATCCTTTGACAAGCTAGATATGTGAGTTAGCTGTGCTTTGAAGAAGATGAAGGGACGAGAACACACCTCTCGCAGTTGATCTCGGCGTGCTTGCAATTCAGGATTTCCTTGCGCCTCGAACTTGGTGCCTTGTCCAAGTACTCGAGCAAAGACGTTGACAAAGATAGTGCGCTTCCTCATATCGCTATCATATGCAGAAGCAATGCAGTGTTTGAGAGCGTTCTCCGAGTTTGAGGTGACAAGGTGCGAGAGGCCTGTAATGACCAAATCACGAATGTCGGCCTCTCTCTGGGAAACTTGCATCTTCTGAAAAATATCAACTACTGAAGAACCGGAACAAAACCATGGAAATCTACCTTCTGCAGAGACGGGACGTCTGAAGTACTGTCGGGCACCTTCAAATTGATTAGTCTCGTTCCCAAATTGATATTACGAACGGCTTACTATGGGGTCGGACTGGCATATGTCCAAAGCTCTCAGCAAACCATGGGAGTATCGGATGAATAAACGTGATACGACGTGGCCGGAATCATCGCTATCATTGGAATTATTATCGATCGGCTGGAGTTTTAAGCGTTCAAGGAGCTTGACGACTGTGCGAAGAGACGCGAAGTTCAACTCGTACTGAAATTGGATAGCTTCGGGGTCGGTGTTCTGAGATATTTGAGTGATAGTCTGTAACCCAGAGTTGGATGGACGTACCAATGTTGGATCCTGGAACCAATCCATCACGATATCAATGATACGATTGCGCGATAGGTCGTCCTTACGCAAGGTCAACGTGTCCGTCCGGTGGCAGATGCTATCGCAGAGGGCGCAAAATTTGACCCGAATCCGGTACGACACTGGATCGCTGAAACGTGAGATAAATCCGACGAGGATATGCAAGATCGACCCGAGATCAATACTGAGAGCTTCATCGGGTGGCATTTGTGCATTCTCGACAAGTGATTTCAAGACCGAAATCAACTATAGATAACGATTAGCTCTGATGACAATTGCCCGTCACGAACTCATACCTGATCCAAGAATAATCCGTATTCATCCTTGAACTCCACACCTGCTCCAGCCGTAATGTTCCGCGTGATACTGGCAGAATGACTTCGTCAGACTTGCAAGAATAATGCCATGGAAATGTACCCACTCGTCAAGATGTCTGAACAGCTTTGAAAAGAGACGAGGGCTAAGTTCCGACCCAAGAGCTTCACGTGCAACCTCCCGAACGCGAACGGCGTCGTCAATAAGGGCACCGGTCAGGAACTCGATGAAAATAGCAACGAGGTCTGCCGGGTCTCTCAGCGAACGCATGTCATCAAGCAAAAACTCAGGAGAGATCGCAGCAGTAAGGGCACCATGGTCGTGCTTTTCTTGTACGGTGACACCACCGAAAGCGGCTAGGAACAACGTGAGATTTCTCCATTGGAAGAATTTATCCTGTGCGAATGTCAGCTCTACAAATGCAAATACCTCGGAGGCGAAAATACCTCGAGAGACATGAGCTGCTCGTGCTTGCTCAAATGAGAATCGTCGAAGGCTGCTGCTGCTGCCAGGGAATTCTGCCCGATAAACTCTGAGAGCGCACTCCATCTATAAAAGCACTCCTCCCAAACAGCGATGTTGATGGGCGAGGAGTTCGCGACCAAACGCAAGAGCTTTCTGACACGTTTCTGCTCTCTGACACGTCCTGCAACAAAAATTACAACGAGGGCGAATTGAAAGTGAATAACACGCACCAACGATGATGACGCTGGGATCACCGAGCTGTTCGTATATCGGGTTTCGCTTCGAGCGTTCTTCCTCAGTAAGGCCGTGGTTGACAGGAGCTCCAGGTTGCCGCTCAGCTTGTGCGATGAGACGAAGACCTTGGGCAGCAAGTTGCGAGACATCACTGCTGACTGATGTAAGGGATACTAAGAAGGCGATCTCACACATCGCGAAGGCTGGCACACGGTCCTTGTCGAATTGCATGCCATGAGCATGGTTATCCTGCATAAGAACATCTGCAAGGTGGTCATATGAACGAAAGACGACTCACCTCGCTCTTCCTATGGTAACATTCGACGAGCTGATGAGCGACATGTATCCACAGCCTCTGGCTGTCAGGATCGAGCCTAGTCAGCAGCAACCTCTTTGCGATGCACATTAACGACATCGGCCTACAAATACATGTCAGCAAATCGTGAAATGCCAGCAAAACATTATACCAACATCGCGTTTTTCATCCACCTTTCAATCATCTTGTAGTAAGGGTCAGTCGGAGGCATCTTGAAGAAGATATCTGTGAGATGCTGGTGCGACGTCGCGGCCGATATTTTGACGGCTGTATCAGTATCTGAGTCGCGGACTCGTGAAGAGATCGAATCCCAGCCTTCCACATCTGTGTCTTCGATGTTAGCGATATAGTAATCTGGCGATGCCCGCAACAGTGCAAGAATGGAAAGGAGCATGAGGTCTTTGTCGATCAGCGTTTCGGACGTGAAGCGCTTGGCCTTGGGCCGAGACGCTGCACGACGAATAGCCCCATTACTGTCGTATTCGCTGAGCCGCATAGAAGCAGTCTGTACGCCAAGGCGATTAGCACACCAAGCAGTTGCAATATCGCGGGTACACATTTACCTTGTAGATGCATCTCAAGCGCGGTGAGATAGCGAACTGGAGTTTCTCCAAGGATTGCTGCCAAGGAACACGGGGTGCCTACAAAAAGGGTCAGAAAACGCAGAGGCGTTGCTATATTCCTAGTACATACCTCTATTGACAAGGTAGTAGCAGCCTTGATAGCACAAATCTTCACTGCATCGGACCGCTCAGGCTCCAGGCAATCCAAGAACAACGTTATCGATTCATCTTCCGGTAGGAAACGGAATACAGCGACAAGTGCCTCAGCATAGGTGGCGACGTCGATTTCATCAAAGGAGTCCCAGAATGGCTTCTGCCCGGGTGACTTCTGCAAGGTCGACTACAAAGAGTTAGCAATGGAACAGAATGGATTACAAAATGTCACCATCACCTTGATTTCATGCGAGATGTCTGCCGCAATATGTCTGAGGGGCATTTCGCCATCGGGCGATATCCGAAATCCAGCTCTGCACATGTCAATCGCACACACGAAAGAGACATCGGAGAGTTTTGAATTCGTGTTCGAATGCCTGAGTAGGTCCTCTACGAAACGGATATCCTTTGTGAAACAGTAAGATCAGGTTATACATCACCTCACGTCAAATTCACCTTCCTGTGGCTGGATTTGTGAGTAGGGAAGTTTGAGGAACGACTCTCGACATCGATCTGATAATCTGGCGACAGGCGCTCAGCAGCGAGACAAGCAAGGACGGTCAACGTCGGCCAAAGCGCACGCTCCCGACCGGGTTCGTTCGCGGAGTGCAGGAGGTCGAAGACGCGCTCTGGTGCGCCCTCGAGTCTCCCTCTTGATCTCACTGCCTCATTGTACTCCTGCGGGCACATCTCAATCCAATTCCAGATTGCCATACGTAATGGGATGGCAACCGCTGTCTGAGCTTGCCGTTTCATGTTCACAAGAAGAGACGAAAGCACATGCAGAACTTGGACGAGTCGCGTTCTGTCCATCGCGCTATGTGTCATGAGCTGCAAATCGATTGTATCGGGGTTGTCCTCCGTTGTGTTGGCGAGAACGTGGATCTTTTGGCGTATTCTGTGGAAGACAACTAACCAGTTTGACGCGGATAGGTGATAAACGATTCGTCCTGCAAACTTGCTGATAAGAAGATTCAGTGCAAGTGCGGATTTCACAAGCGCCATATGAGTTCTCTCGAACTGGAACGTGCGGCCTAGCTGCCAGTGCCCTGAGGTTGCACTGGCAGCTGATTGGAATGACGCAGATGAATTCCTGAGCTTCAGGATCGGCTTCGTTCCATGAGATATGTGAGGAGGTAGTAAAGGGCCATTGTTTCCCGCGTAATCGTCGAATGCCGATGACTCCGTCGGTAAATCCACCGACTCGAAATCGTGCAATGACGCGTCAGGGGCCAGGTTTGAAGATGACATGAGTCGAGCTTCCGGCGCTGCTGTCTGACGGAGGTAGAGAACCATCACACTCAGTATATAACGTGCACAATTGTCGTCCAGAGGATAAGCCTCTGTCCATGGAGGTGGTGTAGATGAGGAGAACTCAGTGGAAGCTTGCCGAGTCTTCTTGCCGTGCTGACTCGAAGAGGGCATTGGCGATTCAACATGACCAGGAGCCTGGCTGCCATTCTGGGGTTTGGGCCCGCGACAGGAATGCGTATCGTCCTGTTCGTGTCGGTGATTCCATCTCGATGTCATGCATACCGACAAAATCTTCAAGATAAACAGTTGAGATTGTAATGCTTCAGTGGTCATTTGTCCGTCTGCATCAACTTGCTGTAATAACGCGCATATAAGCATCCACCCCACGCCAGAAGTCGTAAAAGTACCTTTGCGAGTCGTTCGAGCAGTTCGCTTAGCGACCAAGCTATTATGTCTAACGAGTCGTGCGCGATCTCCACCAACGCGCATACTGCTCTCTGCGTCGCAGGATCCGACTCGACAATATCCAAAGAAAGGCCAGAATGGATGGGTAGCTTTTGCGTAATATGACAAGTCAGAGTTGATCGAATAGTCCAGGTAGATGAGTACCTACTTTATTCTTTATTCTGGTGTTTATGAGGGCTTGTACTACCATCTTCTGTTGCGGAGTAGTAGACGCGCCCGAGTAAGCTATGGAAGGTGGATGGATTGGCCCGCCGTTTCCTGTGAGAATATGGTGAGAGTCGTTGCTTCTATGGGCTCTATTTGAGCTCTGAGCTGGATTTCCATGCTCTGCTGAAACAGATAGACGGCGGATAGGCATGGCTTGAATATGCCCACCGCCAGTACTAAGTTAAAGCAGTTTTTGTTTGGTGTGAGCTGTGTTTTGAAATTGCTACCCACTCGTTGCAGTGCGACCAAAAGTTCCGGTGGGATTACGTAAGGCTCAGGAATGAAAATCATGTATCATTACATTGTATGCCATAATGCCGCATGGATTCACAGGCAACTTGTCATGCAGAGTTTAGTACGTACTAAGTCTATGAATATTCAGAACATAGTCTAGGCTGTTGCGGTAGGGTAAATTTCCTCGGTGAGACAGGTCACTGAACGAGACACGAGGTACCACCGCGGTGATACGGTACAAGTAGTACCCGAGACTCATCTAAGTATGATCTGGCGCCGAAGCTGATTGCCCCAAATCTTGGCGACACAGCAATGCACTATAACTGTGAGTTGCGAAACCTAAGTTACGAATGACATGGTGCAAGAGTCGCCATTTGTAGTGCTGTAGATAGGATGCGACAGCATTTTCCAACCAGACTCTCCACAAGTGGCGGCCTAGTAGCGATTCGACGAAAAGCCATGATTCGCCAGAGATAAAGAGTCCGAACTAAAGCAGTTGTGGGATCAGATGCAGAACACAATCCCATTGAGTTCTTCCTATGTAAATGGACAGGAAGTGCACTGTAAGGTAACATCATGAGGGCACAAGGGTCCAGAAAAAACGAGGGTACATATCAGGAGAACACGCTTGTTGATCCACTAGTAATCGAGGGACTTTGGGCGCCTATCAGGAACACCGCCACGAAAGCATAAATATGGACCCACATTAACTTCCGAAAGACAGACTGAATCAGCTTCACAGAAAGGTAAAGAGGGGCCGGACTAACGTTTTTCTTGAACATTTTTCATTGTTCGAGGTGGCCATTGTTGCCTAGATTAGGTGAGCGCAACGTATGCTGTGCCTAGCAAGATGCCATCACTGCTACTGACGACTTGATGAGATGTAAAACAACTTGAAAGAGTAGGCTGCAGGTACGTACGATCCTTGGAGCCATGCACGGATGAGTCGAATAATGGGCATCTGGTGTGCTCGACCCAAGATACGATCGGTCTAAGGTCCACGATCATCAGCGAAAATGAGTCTCAAAACACTAAATTGTACTCCGCTCTACCATTATACTGGCCCAAGTTGATCAGACAGCTACTACTAGTACAATCCTTACTCTGCCACGAGACTTCTAGTACGTCCGATTTCTCTATTCTCATCGACGTGCTCGACGCACTCCCAGCTGCCATCTATCTTACAAGACACTAAAACAATCTTTGTTGCATTTCGTCTTGCATTGCATCGCTATCAATCAGTCTTATTTTCTATTTCTATTGCTCTCTTGCAGTCGTTTTTTACTCGCTTTTTCTTTTACATTTTTTCAGAGCGCACCTGCCCTGCTATCCACCTTTTGTCCACAGTTCACAGTTTCCAACTTTCATCCTTTGATCTCCCTCTCGTCGTAATTGTGCGCGATTTCCTGTTTGTTGTTTCAGACTTAACTTACCTCCCGATTAACGTCCAGATATGTCTCGTCTTGACTTTCACGACTTTAGCTATCCTCCTGGTGTGGCATACTCTCGTTCAGCCGCAGAAATCGACCACCACATGTCCAACCACCACCCTTCCAACTCTCCCACTCATCCTGTGCCAGGAGATCGACGCATGCCCAACGGATTAGGTGTCTATCTTCCCAACACGAGCAGTTCGGCATTAATACCCCGCTCTATTGGTATTCAGCCAGACAAGGAATACAACAGTATTGGAATAATCCCAGAAGCATTTCAAGTCGCTCCAAATAGACACACATCTACCCAACACCTCTCATCTTCTAACCACCACCGTCCTCCTCCCGTCCCCCACAGCAGCTCGCCCGCCGCTCTCTCTATAAATACCAATTACTACAACGCCCCCTCCGACGCTGAGCGTGAAGGGTATCTCCATCGCCAGCTTCAATCGTTCGCACCGTCCAGCGATCTCTCTCTGCCCGCCAACTCCAACTCCGGCCCAAACGTACTACGTTCTACTCTCTGGTGGGGCGAACTCGAACCCTGGATGGACGAAGAATACGCAAAACAGGTTTGTGCTCTGATGGGTTGGGACCCAGTCACCGTCAAAGTTCCAAACGCCGGCCCAGAAGCCGCCGCCCCTCAACCAACCAATAACTCTGGTTACTGCTATCTCACGTTCCCCTCACCAGCTATCGCTTCTGCTGTTCTCAATCAAGTGAACGGCGGGAGTGCGCAGCCAGTCACGATGCCAAACTCAAACAAGCCCTTTGTCCTTAACTGGGCTTCTTCTGTTCCTACCGGTCCAATTGCGCCTTCTTTCCAAACAGCTGGTGTAATTGTTCCTACGGCACAACCGCAGTTCCCGAAAGAGTACAGCATATTTGTTGGTGATCTTGCGCCAGAAACATCCAATTCAGATCTCGTGGCCGTGTTTCGGAACCCTGTTCTTGGCCTACGGAATGATCGTGAGCCCAAGTTCATTCGACCGTTCTTGAGTTGCAAGAGTGCCAAGATCATGCTCGATCCTGTAACTGGCATATCGCGAGGGTATGGCTTTGTACGGTGAGTCTGTCGTGCAACGAGACGAACAAACTCATAATCCCCTTCGCACACAGATTTACCGAGGAAACGGACCAACAGCGTGCATTGATTGAGATGCATGGCCTGTACTGCCTTTCACGCCCAAGTCAGTCATCTTCGTATCCTACTTCGGGCAAGTTAACAACGTGATTCTTTTTCCAGTGCGAATATCTCCTGCCACGGCCAAATTCAAGCCGCCTCCTATGCCGACAGATCTTCCCCAAATTCAGTTTCCTGGTTCCCCTACTTCTGATCAGCGGCCAAACCCAGTGACTGTAGCCCTCCCGCTCGGTGGTCAGCCAAGGAGCGTCTCTGCACCTATGGCAGCCTCGACGAGCGCTGGAACTTCATCTTCGTTGGCCAGCGTACCCGTCGGTCCCTCCGCTTCCAGCTCAACGTTAAGCGGCTCGAGCTCTATACCTTCCCTTGGATCTGAGGTCAGTACAACCGCGTCTTCAGGAGCCTTGTCTTCGATGTCGTCGGATGAGATGCTTGGTCTCTCCGCCAATGTCCTTGCCCTCGCCCACCAGTATGCCAACGGTGGCTCCAATAATAACACCAAAGGCATCGTTCCCTCTGGTTCGGTGCATGACTCACAAGATCATTCCGCGGCACCGCGGTACATCGTCTCCGAAGAGTCGTGGAAACACCACGCCCAAGCGCGTGCTATCCTTGGCAATCTCATTGGACCAAATGGCGAGCAGCTCACTTCTACCGACCCCTATAACACGACTGTTTTCGTCGGTGGGTTGTCGCCTTTGATTTCTGAAGAGACCTTGCGGACGTTCTTTACTCCGTTCGGCGAGATTCACTACGTGAGAAGCTTCGCTTTTGCGTTGTTGGTGGGACGCTAATGTAGCGGTATCTGTACAGGTGAAGGTGCCCGTCGGCAAACATTGTGGCTTTGTTCAGTTCGTGCGGAAGGCTGATGCAGAACGGGCTATCGAGAAGATGCAGGGCTTTCCTATCGGGGGGAGTAGAATTCGGTTGAGCTGGGGTAGAAGTCAATGTGCGTCGTCGTGTGTTGTGACACGTCCAACTGATTAATAGTGATATTGTAGATAAAGCTGCGCAAGCTGCTGCGCAGGCAGCCCAGGCCGCCGCACTTCAGGCTCAGTTCCATGCTCAGGTGACATCTGCGCAGCAGGCTCCTCAGAGTCAGATGACGCCAGAACAGGCGATTCAACTCTTGCAAAGGCTTGGTCTATCAGGCCAAGGTCAAACGGGCGGTGGAAGTGATGGATCGAACTGCAATTACGTCGAGGCTGCGAAAAGCAGTGGATATTCTGAGGAAAAACTAAGATCGCTCATCATGAACCAGCCACTCTCTGATAGTCAACTGCCGTACGATGTGTATCCAGGGGGGTCCGGACCACGCCCACCATCAAACATGAGTTCTGTGGAACACCATAGATCACATCTCACGTCCTCGTTCTCTCCTTTCTCCCCGGACCCGAATATGTACACGCGGAGAGGTTCAGACAGCTACGATCTGCTGCCCCATTCCATGAACCACGCGTCGCGCTATGACAGCATCATGGAGTTCAAGGCTGCGACTGCCAATTCCAATGAGAGACCCGTTCCCCCTGTACGTACGCCAAGTGGGTCCCAACGATATGTTCCGTTCCTGGATGGCTCTGCCAAGGCGTTTGAGGGTGGGCGTTGCATGACGCGCCAAGAACCAATCTCTCGGCCGAACTCCAGTCAGACATCATCACAAGGACGCTCGAGTCAATACGATGTGCAGGAACACGATCCCATCCACGATCTCAATGGCACGCTTGCAAGCCTGGATCTGGACCAGCATCACACGCATCTGTCGTCGTCGTCGTCTTGAGTAACGTTGCTCAGAACGTTCCTCGCCCCCACCACGCGCCTCAATTCAAATGCCTCCTTTTTGATTTCGCTGCTCAATTTCATCTCCTTGTTTCGTTTTGTTTGTCTGTTTGCCTTGGACCACGACACACTATTACATTGGATCATGAGCTGGGTTATGCTCCTATTGTCGGTTACCCGTTATTCGCTCTCGAGATGTGCCTCTCACGATTTGTTTCAATCCCCTCTGCTACCCTCTCCTCCTCCGTCTCCATCTGTTTTTGATCTGTCTTTATTACGCTTGAGTTTGTGAAAGAATTAAATGAAAGAATGAAGCCTACATACATCCTGTCTAAAGTTGTACCAGCCAACAAATTTTACAGTAGTACCCACTTCAGTTACTACCTTTACCTGTCTGTCTTATACTGCTATGCACTTGGAAGTAATTGTTCAAGCAGGATCCTGCACGCATACGTTAAATCATTAAGGCATATCAACGATCCTACAAAACGGAAAGTAAGGAAGACAAAAGGCGTCGAGTCATGAACAAACAGGGCAAATAAGATATCCGTGAAGATACATGGATAGATAGAGCAACAGATTGGGTACCGTCCATTAGAAACAAGATAAGGATAAGTAGAAGATCATACATCTGCGATGCTCGCTAGAAGACCTGCACGACCTGTGCCGGTAAGGGACTCGCCTACTTCGTCACGTAGTCCGGAGCCAGATGCCTCAGCATTACTGCTGGAGCCCAGTCTACCAACAACGTCGCTTTGGAGTTGCATAGGAACGAAAACGACCTTGGTGTTACCAGATTTGGCCATCTGCTGTAGAGCCTCCAGCTGACGGATTTGCATAGCAGCTGGTGATGCGAGAATATCGGCTGCTTGGCGCATAAGGCGAGCAGAATCAACTTCTGCGCGGGCTGCAATGACCTTGGACTCTCCAATACGCTTCTGCTGCGCAGCAGAAGACAGAGAAGCAGAGACTTCGGGGCTGAAAATGATATCCTTGATCAAGATACCTTCAATGGCAACACCCCATTTGTCGGCAACGTCGCCGACAATCTCGGCAATCTCAAAGGCAATGGCCTCGCGCTCAGTTACGACACTTTGAACTGCGCGGGCACCGACAACGTGCCTTAGGGTGGTCTGAGCACGTTCGATAAGTGCCTGGCGTAGGTCAGTGATGCCAAAGGCAGCACGATAAGGGTTAACAATCTGGAAGTAGATGACAGAGTCACTAGACGATGCCACAATGATTTGAGTAATGAAGGTGAGATATGAATATTAAATTAGCGCACATTTCGACATTAACATTATCGCGAGTGATGACGGTTTGCCTGCCAATGGCGCTGATTTGAATCTTGACGTCGACAATACGCAAGTCTTCCGTGCAGACATTGACTTGTACGAGACCAGGGTCGACCGACTTGTAGAAGTGGCCGAACCGTGTGACCAGACCAACGGAACCTTGAATCCTAGTCAGAACACGATTTGAACATTGAAGAGTGCAGTAAATACCTTGCTGCACATTTCTGAATGGGTTTGGGAGAGGGCAACAGGGAATAGCACCGCAGAACCCAACACAGGTGCCAAGACCTTGCAAGAATGACCCATAGAAACCATGAGTAACCTATGCTAATGTGAGAAGAGAGAGATATCACATAAACGAGCAAACGTACCTCTCCAGTACCGAGGTCTTGTGCATACGAGGGCTAAACAAGAGCTGTCAGATATCATGATCTAGATTGCCAAAGATACGGTGTGACTAACCTGCATCTCGCTGCGTTTCAAAGGCTGGACGTTGATCATATGGTTCTTTCCAGCAGATTCTGGTCCATTCCTCCTCGATGCAAACTCATCTGTAACTTCAGACATGGTGAGAATGGGTTCAGCGCAATATTGGGCTGAAACAGACTGTCGACTTACCATGAGGGGCGTCATGGTCAACTACGTTCCCACGGGAAGAGCTGCCAGTAGGAGATGGCACACGGTCCTTGCGATCTTCGTCGCTCGACATTAATGTTAGGAGAAGATGACAAACTGTTGGGCGAGATTTTAAGGGTCTTCAAGTTCAATAGGCGCGACTTGGAGGAGTAAGACAAGGCGGGGTTCACAGGAACTCAGATGTGTAAATTATAAGACTTGTTGCGCATGGTTACTAACTTAGGCTTTAAGTACGTACACGGACGTCACAATACAGTCCTCCATAGTACTGTAACTATAAGCAACGATATCCAATGGCACATAAGGTGGACAGTTCAAGTCGCATGACTTGCTGGACAGACACACACATAGTATATATATAGATATCTGCGCAGTAACGGTCCACGAGAGATTCCGCCGGAACTTGTCACCCATCGGAGGCTGAGTACTGAACGTTAAACGAGCACAGCTCAACCATTACCGGTATTACTATCGTGACTGCATACTCAGGGAAGTCACTCTTAGAGTCTCCTGGTACTGTTCCCTTGTCTTTGTTAGGCACTGGCAAGAAACGACTGAGTTTGAATTTATCGAGCAGCTTGAGGTCCGAGTCCGACAATCGACTACAGACTTTTGAAGAGCGTCTAGATTTCTAGCATCTATGACAAGTACAGACAGAAAATATTGGCTTATGAAAGCCGAGCCAGATTCTCGTGTAGTGAAGGGCAAAGATGTCAAGGTGTGTGTTTTATTCCAAGAGGTGTTACAGAAACGCGAGCGCTCAATATAGCCCACTATCTTGCGCGCATGCTATAGTTCAGCGTGGATGATTTTGAAGCTGCAAGGACGACGCCGTGGGAAGGAGTGCGGAACTTCGAAGCGCGTAACCTGATGAAGGAAATGTCCATTGGAGACAAGGTATGTATCCTCTGGCCCCAATTTGATCTTTCATCAAGCTCGTCAGAAAGATATTATTCTATCATTCGAACTGTAAAAGTCCTGGTCAGTGAGTGATCAGTCTTGCGAACTTTACCTTAATGTGTTATACACTGTACAGGCATCGCTGGGTTTGCTGAGGTTTGCTGGCCAATATTTTCTTTCTTGCCTCCTATACTTATTCCTCCTCATAGGTGTCGAAGGAAGCGTACCCCGATTGTATGTCCTAGAAATAAAACATCCAAAATATCTTTCTGATAGGCTCACACTTATTTTATAGACACGGCCTGGGATAGGTTCGATTAACATGAATTTCACCAAGCATTTGCCACACTGACGTTACTGTCCTTTAGTTCTCACCCCTACTTCGATCCGGTAAATTTGATACAAATTATTTTCGTGCCAGTATTAACCGTACCTTTATTAAGAAAACTAAACGAGATGATCCGAAGTGGTTTATGATAGATGCCACATTCCTCTCTCGCGCTGAACATTTTGTCCCGCTGTCCCTCCTCCGTCACATTGCAGAATCGGCGGAATCGGACCCACCAGATGAATTTGCGTATATAGGCACGGATGGAGTGAAAGCTGTGAAAGGTACCGAGACTTCTGATTTCACTCAACTGCCCAAGAATGGCTCACAATGTACCTCTCTATAGCGATGCCCCTGGTCACACGTGGACGTTTGAGCGTTCAGCGGGTCAGTCAGGAATGTTGGGGGGGTCATCCAGATGATGTCAGAAAAAGGTGGTTGGGAGGTGATGTCATTCGGGAAGAAAAAACCAAGTACATCAAAACGCCCGAGACAAGCTGCTACGAAGAATTCTAGGGCAAAGACAAATCCAACGAACGACAACGGTGGTAGCGAAGTCAAGGCAAAAGTTGATGCGAGTGAAGAACCCGATGTAAAACCAAAGAAAGGCAAGAAAAGGAAGGCATCTGATGTTGATGTTGGAACCCAGGAGGTACCTCACCGACGCTCCGTTCGGACTAGGAAGGAGGATTGATAGATGTCTACGATTATGCTGTACTTGTCACTTTGGTCTTTGCTGTAGATCAGCTGCGGGCACAGCGAGGTACAGTCCTCTGTCAATTCTATTGTTTGCCTTGTCGGCGCGCTATTGTGCCAGCGGCGCCATTTATGCTATTCATTTCGGTGATCTGCACGACTATTCCTACTATTCCCTGTCCATGTTCTGGAATAGTATCGCAGAACGGCAACTCGTGATCAGATACAGGAATTTGAATGGGAACGCTGAGGTCATCCACTACAGCTTTGCCATGATCCGTCGTATTTACTACGACCGATGTCATTGATTAGCTCACGCCTCTGCAATTTCGCTCCTGTCAATTGAATTGAGGAAACAGCACATGTGCAATATCTATTCCTAACGTCATGTATAAGGACGAGTAATTACATTTTCGAAATCACATCACGCCAGAGTGGGAAGAGTTAACTACATAATAGAACGTACCAGACGCTTAAGCAGGGCTGCATGACTTCAAGTTCGGATAGTTAATAGAACGTTGACAAGACCCCACGCTGGATCCGACATGCGTGTTATTTAAAAACATCAATCAATATTCAGGGAAGGACATGGCCAAGCTAAGTGCGCATTGCTCAAAGATTGCGACAAGGATCGACAAGGCATCATTTGTATTGACATTCTCTGTAGCATGACACTGAGCTCCAAGCCCGTGGCAACTATTACGCTTTAGCTCTCCTGTTTCTTGATCAAGATATCTCGCTAATGCACTCCAACACCTCGTTCCACTTGGATTGTCGTATATTTCGGTCGAGACACCAGATCCCGAGCTCGACTTTGATCTCCCTCACATGGCAAACCGTGACCGCGACTTGCCATGGTTGTTCGATCGGAGAGCATCCAACACAAAAGTTGGTGATATTTGTGTTGCAAACCCTGCCTGCCGGCTTCTCAGTCGTAGGTGGATTTACATTCGTAGCGTCGAATGCCAAACCAAGCTTCGGGACAGGATGACAGTGAGGCCACAAGGCCAATCTTGGGTCGCGTCTGCCAAAAATTTTGCGTTCCAAGATCAAGGCACCGGAGGCGTGGTCAGTATTTGATTATGCAACCAAGCGCACTATCGATATGCAAAACGATGCGAGGGAAAGCACTTGGAGACCGGAAAAGTGCGTGAGGGGATCGAATGTATCGAGGCTGAATGCATAAGCGACATCGTCTGATGTCTTGGGTCTATTCAGTCTGATACACTCCAGGCCATCCCAAAGTAGAAGATCGTCCAACTTGCGTAGGGTACATCCGATGACCACAGTTTCAGGTGTCCAGAACCACAGCTCCAGCGATCTGCATTGAACAACCCAACTTTCTACGGTTTCTCTGGCCAAGGTCGAAGGGATTAATGATCGGATGACTAATTTGTCCAGGCAAGAGTTACGAAGTTGAAGCTCGCCGTCATCCAAACAGTGACATCTAGTCGTCGGAGGCCAACAAGGCAAGATAGAGGACAACACTTCGCCGCTGAGCAAGACATCCGCAGCTACGAGGGCTCAGAGGGAGCAGGCTCAGTAACTTGAGGAGGCATGGTAGGTAGTGCGATGTCCTCCAGGTGTAGTGGATGCCTGACGAGGTTAGGGCCCCGGAGATAACGCATAAATGAATGGAGATTACGACGACATGGTCCACATGAGAGCGCTCGGTGGTTTGGCACCAACAGCTTTGACTGTAGAGAAAAATCCATTATGGCATGAATGAACTTCGCATCTATACATCCAAAAACATCTGAATATCCCAGAACGCGCACCCGGAATAGGTATCACTCAAAGACTAACCAAACTTTTGTGGTTACAGGTCCTCATGTGATCTGACAGACACCTTTCTCTCTTAAGGCTAAAGATGTTTGTTAGACTGGTCCGACTCCAGTGGTAGTCATGAGCCTACCTTATCCTGCTTTTCCCCTTGAAGTTACATATATCCCTTGGCTGCTTGTTCCAGTTGTTGCGTGCCGACACCTTGATATGTATGTCTATTCAATGTGGAAGATCATAAGTACTTACACGTCATTGATACACCACTACTAGTGGATTGACTACATTTCATTAAACTTGCACAAAGAATTGAAATGTCAAAGCTCTGTCCTACATAATCTCTCTCTCAATGGACAAAAATGAATACAAAAAAAATTATGTGAAAGCTAAGGCCTTGTTGGAAAATTATTTGCGGACTTACCTAAGCCTCAGTTCGTGAAGCTGAAGCGCAGCACACTGCCGAAGGAGCGAGTGACTTTCGTTGAATATCCATGATAGTGATCAAGTATACATACTGAGTAGTCAATAAGTAGTAAGTAAAAAAGAATTCAAAAACTAGACGCTGCGCAATTGATTTTGGTAGACTCCGTCAGAAGTCGACTTGGGTTTGGGTTAAAAAGGACCAAAATAAATCACATGGCTGGCTTTCCCATCTGAGCTGTCACTCTCCGCGTGCACGTCCGCTGGCTGCTGTAGTACAGCGTGCGTTGCGTCGCGTCTTTATTGATCTTCCAAGCGATTAACCATCTAGAGTCTGAACTGCGATTCTTCATGTCTTTTCTTACTTTCTTCATCAAACCTTTGGCTTATATCTCTTTTCCTGTCATCATCCTTCGAACAATCGCCTCAACTTCTCCCGTTGGGCGTTATTATGCTCAACTCACTATTTACCTTGGGACGCTGGCAGTAGTCTCAACATGGGGAGTCTTTGTCGCAGTCGGAATGACATTGATGGGTTGCAGGCATGACGTCAACTATGTCGTTGCCCGGTCGTTCTATGCTGTTGCTAGTCGCGTTTTGGATATCCAAATAGAGGTCGAGGGCGAGGAGCATCTGCAGACATGTCCTGTGGTCATGGTAGGCAATCATCAGAGCATGCTTGATATTTTGTATTTGGGAAGGTATGTATTATTTACTGAAGAAGTTTACCATGAGTGGTGTGAAACTGACTTAATTCATATTCTGTTCCGCATGGTGCTTGCAGGATGTTCCCTAGGAAAGCGTCCATTATGGCTAAGAAGGAGCTCCAATGGTCGCCTCTGGGTCCTTGGATGTTCATGTCGGGTGCCGTGTTCGTAGATCGTGGAGATAGTGCAAAAGCACACGGATCGCTCGCAGCTGCTGGAGATGAGATGAAAACGAAGGGCATCTCGTTGATGATGTATCCTGAGGGTACACGGCACTGCGAGGAAATACCGTCGTTACTGCCTTTCAAGAAGGGTGCTTTCCATCTTGCTGTCCAAGCTGGGATACCCGTTACACCTGTCGTTTGTGAGAATTATTGGAGAATTTATCGCAAGGGCGTGTTCGGGTCAGGCACCATCAGGGTCCGAGGTCAGTAGGCAATTCTGCGGCACTTGACTCGTTTCAATCATCTCCGTTCAATTTCACTGATTTGAACACTCGTTTTACAGTTCTCCCACCAATTTCAACCGCGGGACTCTCTGTATCAGACGTCCCTGAATTGACTACGTTAGTTCGAGATCAGATGTTGGCGACTTTACGTGAAATTTCTGTCAAAGTCACCTCAGAAGAAGACATGAAACCAGCCGAACAACCAGGAATGCAAGCTGACTCAACACCTGTCGAAGAACCGGATCCCATACCGGCTACCCCTGTCCAGGTTGCGTCCGATGAAGTTCCGGACGTGCCAAGCGACGAGGATGGCAGTGAGACTCCGAGTGTTGACACTTCATTGTCTCGGTCGTTGAGGCAAGAAGGAAGCGCCAGCGAATATGGAACGGAGACAGACGATGAGGGGATGGTAGTTGTCGGCAGACAGCATCACTACTAACTTAAATTGGCTGCTGAATAGATAGGTAATATGGCTGGCTTCTGGAACACTTCCAGTGCATGATACCATTCTTGACACCATTATATACTCGTACATAATATGTTGGGATTTCGGACCGACTCTGATATACCATTGAATGTTTGTTTTATGATTCAACCAAGGTTTAACCCCACAAGGACCATGGGTTTCCCCGCACTAATTATAGTGTTTGTCGCGCAGGCCTGCTTCGAACAAGCGCCGATTACCTAAAATGTAAAGAAAAGATTTCGCGTCGCGTCAGACTCTCATCCTTCCCAGAAGTTCCCCGTGTTTGATAATTGACATGTCCATTTTGCCTGCAGGATTGGTATTATGAACGGATAGTTACTAGCTCAAAAATGATTCAACATGCATTCTTGGCTTAGCTTGGTTTGGCTAATTCGAATTCTATAACGTCAGCTCGAGCCGCGGTGCGAAATTTTGAAATAATATTCAGGTCATCGGAGCTGCTTCTCTCATTCGTCCACAATTGCGAACCCCAGTTGCCCGACTTTCGCTCGGGTAATAGCTTGTTTCCCAGCTGTTACTCATAAGAAGAGTGTTTTGGGGTTTGCTATATAATCTAAACTTTGAAACAGTTGCCTTTAAGACCGCTCTCCTTTCCTCTCCTGCATCTCCCCTCTTATACCCCGTCTCTAGTGCTTGCGTGCAGTTCAGATATGACCGCCACTAAAGTTCTTCCAGGTAATGGCATTCACCACGTTGGTTATAACGGAGCTGAACTGACAATAATGTTTCAGAATGCTGGGGTCACCGAGGGGTAAGTCGAACTAGGTCGAGTCATGCGCAGTATCACTCGACACTAAGCCACTGCCCGTAGGCTTCAGCAGCTTTTCCAGAGAACACCCTCGCAAGCTTTGAAGCCGCCATCAATGATGGGGCAGACGGCATCGAGAGCGGTAATTAATAACCCTGGCCTGTATTGGTCTCCATAACCTGTATCCCAGACGTCCATGTGTCGTTGGATGGTGTTGTCGTAATGTTCCATGACCCAGGTGTGTTGAATAGTTGCCTCTTTTTCCGATTGGCTCATCTGATGCTGCGTGCGTTCTACAGACCTGGAGAGGACCACAGGATCAAAAGGTGGTTAGCTTACATTCTAATGCACGTTCGTGGTTTGACCAACGAATCTAGGCTTAATTAGGGAACGGCATTGGTACGGCGAAGATGGAATGGAAAACCTCCGTACTGTCAAGCTGCCTCAACAATGTATCCCCACGTTCGTGCAGACCATCGCTCTTTTGATGAAAGTAGGTGCCTATGCGTTTATCTAATCGGTTTACCCACGTTCTTTGTAGCCCGAGAACCAGCACGTCAAGTTTAACGTTGATGTCAAGGTTCAGAATGATCCTGACCGCCTCTTCTCGCTTATGCATGATGTTATCTCAACGCAACCTGATTGGCAGACGAAGTTGGCTCCCCGTATTTTGCTGGGCCTTTGGCATCCGCGTTTCGTGGCTTTTGCGAAAGCGAGATTACCATATTGCAGGCGCTCACATATTGGTGGGAGCCTTTCGATTGCGCGGAAATATTTCTGGGATGGTGTGGAGGTGTTTTCAATGGCGTTTGCCTCTTTGACCACCTATGATGGCCAGAAGTAAGTTTTATTATTTGGTGTCTGCGTGGCGGTGCCATGACGGCATCGCAAAGGTTCCGGAATGAGTGCAAGGCTGCGGGCAAGAAAATTATGGTTTGGACAGTAAATGAGCCGGAGCACATGATGGAGGTAAGTGGCTTTATTCTTATACTGCCACGTCTAGTCTCAATTTCTGATCCAGGCCGTACGATGGGGCATTGACGTCATTCTCACGGACGTGACGAAGAAGTGGCTCGAGCTGCGTGCCGCTCTTCAAGGTAAGGGACTCATCTACGTGGCGTGGGCAAGTTATTCAACGTGCTATTAGTCGATTACGACTCTATCCTGTCCCAGTATAGCCGATGGTTCCTCTGGACGACCTGGAAGTTTTATTTTCCCTCCATGTTGACGAACAGAGTCGCAAGAACATACCTCGAAGGTGCTGCGGGTCCATTTGACAATTTTGCACAACCCGAGGCGTCTGTGGCTGTAGTAACATGACGGATTGTTGGAGTGATTGCATTGTTTTACCATTGACGATTTTTCTAGATGTCTGGGCCTTAATGTTTTTGTTACATGTCTACTACTGGTTATTTGAGCTGGAGGGTATAGAAGTAGATATCCGGTGATGCATTGTTACATTGACTTTGTGTCTGCTGTCGTGCAGCAGTCTTAGTAGTGGTAGGGAGAACAAATGGAAATGTTTGGTTTATGGAATAGCTTTTGGATCGAAGCCCCAAAGGGGCGACCGGACCTGATATCGGTCCTAACTCGTTCAAGAGACAGCCGAAGTGAGCTGCAATTCCCATGGAAGTAGAGCGACGCAGCAAAATGGAAATCGGATCCTAAATTGTAGGAGCCGTAGAGCGACACTTCGAGGTGAGGAGAGCAGCATTGGAAATCAGAGGTGGCAACTTGAAGACATCTTCGTGGCAATGTTGCACTTGCGGGCATCCGCCTGAGGAAGTGAGATATCCACGTGAGCAAAATGTGGGCCTCCGCGTGGGCGAGTGTCAAGAGCAATAGTAAGAGGGATAAGGTTAAAAAAACCAATATGCAGGGCGGCGGCCTACTCTACATCAAGGTGGGTGAGCAGATAGTTCCCTCCTACTCAGATGGGCGAGAAACTCGACGAGAGTTTGTGACGACAAATTTCCTGCATAAGAGGGCGGCGAGGAAGCGTTTTCAGATGCCCTCTCAGCTAGCTTTCCCGGTGGACTTGTCTTCATTGCATGCGGATGCATACCAGGATCTAGATCCTCTGAGCCCCCCGAGTTCCCAAGTAGCCAAAGATAACCTAGAAGATAGAAATCAGGCAAATAAAAATTTAGAGAGTCACCTAGGGTCACGAAATTTCCGGAGAAAGGAAGTGAGCCTGCTGGAGCGTTGGCGCGGGCACTAGTGCGGAGACAACCACGTACTATTGGTTGCTATTGGTTACGGACCTTACGGACCCATCGTGATGGTCAAACCCCACAACCCTAGCGAAAAAGTAGCAATAGCATGACTCATGAGCGCCTCTGTTTGGTGTTCATGATAACAAATAAAAGCGGGTAAGTGAATTTTTCAAATTGATATGAAGATAGTCGTAATCGATTGGAGTAAGTATCGTAAGTTGGTAGCTAGCATGCTTATTCACGTCAAATGACATATGTTGCTGTGTCGATAACACAAGTAAGAGTACTCGTCGGCAAGATGTCGGAGTAAATTCCGAATGATCATGTGCCGAGTCGCCGAAGTTCAAAGATTACAAAAAAAACACAATATCTAATCGAAGTTATTCGAAGTATTCGAAGCTTAAGGCTCTTACTCAATTCGTTGTGGATTCTGAGTTATCGCACTCCAGAGTTTTCCTTTGTGGCAGTCTCTCCGCAAGTCCGCGACAGAGAAACAGCACTTTATTTCGTCCCCCATGCTTAAAAAAAATAAACTGTCAAGTATTGAATACATAGCGTCAATTGTGACTCGACGGACCATAATTGGCGAATGAACACGCGGCCGAGGGTAACCGGTATACCGTTTGCGCCATGTTTGCCCCTCTTCCTACTTCTCACTTCTCACCCGTCCCTATCCTATTTATCTTTCTAGTTACCCGAAGTCATGAACTTATCAAACCACCACCATCAATCTCGCAGAACGTACAGAAAGCGTTCCTCAGTTTCAAGAATGTCGTCCGACACAGTACACACTCTCCCTGAGTACTCGGCTCCGCTCAATTGGAGTAAAACATCCAATTCGGCGTTCTATACAGGAAACGAGTCGGATAGACCGCCTGACTACCCTGATAGTGAGGAGGCAGACGCAGACACTGAGGAGCAAGCTGTTGCCTTCCCTCCACAACGTTGTCAACTCAATTCACCACGACGCACAGCACCTTACACACGTAGACGAAAACGCCAGTCAGTCTCTGTCCCAGCAGCCGACCCATTCCTCGACTCGCTGCTTGAACGCAGTGTACATGCACTTGAGATGTCAAATGTACTCATGCAGAGCTCAATCTCCACTCAATGCAGTCTTTCGGCCTTGCTTTCATCCGAGGTAGCACCAGACCGTTCTCTCGAGGTTCGCGCGAGGAACCTTTCAACTCGAATCAGATTGAACAGCGGTGTCCATGGCACATGGATGGCACATCTCGAAGAGATATCGAAAGGTGTGGATGGTCTGTTTAACGAAGAGGTTAGAGACATCGGTCCAGTCATGCCGGACGAGCCCGCGATTAGCCAGAGTCTTCCCACATCAAATATCAGGGATTTGCGGAATAGGAGGAGACCGTCACTACTGGAGCTCAACGGCTCATGCTCGAGCGCTTCACAGCTTCAATTCTCGCTTCCGAAACGTGATTTCCTCGTTGCACCTGCCCCTAGGGCACTCACCCAGTATGTCGAATCAACAGCTGATCCAGGCATGATAATTTTGCCCTCCACCTTGGGGTTACGGGCCTCTGCTTCATCGCACTCAACTGATTGGCAGGATCACACCTTGGTCAGACAGCCGGAGCTTCAGTCCTCACAGTCTTTACCTGTGTTATCGGGACAGCCTCTGGAAATTCCCACTCCAGCGTACAGTCTCCTCTCCAATATAGTGATGCGCTCAGAGTCAGCCACACCTCCACCAACTGATACATCGTCCCCTCGTACCTTCATACCACGGCGTGGTTCAACGAGCACATGCAGCACTGAACGAGGATCGAGATTTTCCAAGTCCCCTTGCTCACTCCAATTATCCCCTGATCGCAATTGCAATCGCAAGCCAGAGTCTGCATCCCGATCTCACTCCACGACGCCTAGACGACCCGTAACCCCTCTTCCCCGCGTAATGACTCCACCCATCGAGGAGCTTTCTCCTGCTTCATCAGATTCATCAGATCACCCTACTGGCTACCGCACCGTTCAGTCTCTCCGCAAAATCCTTGATGAACAGTCACCCTCCACCTCCCTCAACTCTCCCCCTCGAAAAGATCGTAAACAAAGTCGGTCGCCCAATTTCATGCCTGTCACTCCCGTCCCCGCCCCGGTTGCTGGTACATCCACTGCGACTGCCTCTATATCCCGTCTTTTCACGAAGAGCAGACATTCATCCTCTACGCGTCCTCCTTCCCCACCTACACATTCATCCTTGAAGGCGCCCTCTGTGCCCCCAACACCTCGTTCATCGCCAAGTATAGGCAGCCTCTCGGATATGTTTGGAAACGGCGTGGCCAAAGCCCTCAGGAGTAATCCCCCCTCAGGCTTGTCAACGCCTAAGCGCATCAGCTTTGCGGAGCTCCCAGAGTCGTATGCAAGCTCACGTCCAGGATCTTCTAAAATCTCGGACAAGCGGAAGAACAGGAGCAGAAAGCGCAAGGGGAAAGACGAAGAAGAGGGGGAGACACTTGGGTGGTTTGAGAGGTTGTTCATTGGAGGGCCTATGAGCACGAATTCTGCACGGACCGATGATCGTATGGAGGAACGCATTTCACGAGGGTGGGGGAGTCGACCTGGAGGCGGGACGTTAGATGATTGGGCGGTATAAAGTCAATATTGGTCGGAATCGGGGGGATCAGTTATGGAAGTGTATATGAACATGTTTTTATCTCCTTTTTGCTTTACTTTTCGCGACGATGGTCTTGTCATGATTTTTGTACGTATTTTTATGACACGCTCACTGATCTTACTTATATACCGCACACTGCTAGTGTTCACATTGTCCATGCATGTACTTCAAGTGACTGAGCACTGTACCCTTGAAATGTCTCAATATCACACGCTGATTGAAGTGATCGATCATAAGAGAAGTTGGCATAGAGCGTAACAAAAAGAATACATAAGGCATATAGTAGCAGAATATTGGCATAGATCGTCCGTATCGGCAGCCCAACGAGAAAAGTAACGTACAATGCTTATCGTCAATTCCCAACCCAATACCACTGATGGATGGATGCCCCGAATCGCTACAAGAGGGCCCGTCCGTAGGTGACGACAAGGCCACCGATAATCCCCGCAAATGCCATCTGAAGAAACCCATGACCGGCGGATCGCAAGTTCTCTTGAATCGCCATCCCACCAGGAATACTGTACATCGACTGATCAAAGGTCGCATTGCGCTGACCCACAGTATTATAGAACGGTGCATTCTGCGTGACCGGAGCTACTGTGTCACTTTTGGAGTCGCTAAAGTCCGTCGTCGTGCCCTGGGCAAAGGCGCCTGGCATACGTTGGGAATGTACTGCGTACTGGAGGTCTTCCTCACGATCACTGAGAATGACCCACACCGTCTCTCGCGATTTCTCGCGTGGGATTTTGGCGAGGTGTGCGGGAGGGGCTGTCATCACGCTCAAGAGTTTCCCCTCGCGTTGTGCAGTCCGTTGGACTTTTGGGACGTCTTGACGCGGGACGCGGTACACGCTGTACAATGGCGTGCCTGCACGGAGGGCCGTGTTAAGGCTTATATCGGTGATAGGCGACTGCGAGAATGGGGACCATTCGCGGGGAGGCGGCGAGCGAGAGCAGCCCGATATGTAGGTATCAAACTGCGGTTCAGGGGATTCTTCCTTGATGGAAAAGTTGGGATAATAGTCCAAAGAGTCCGAACTATCGGCCCAGTCGTCGCCTGGATAGCCAGGACTAGGAGAATGTTCCATAGGGAAGGGCGAGATGTTTTCCTTTCCTGGCCCTTCATCGGACAGAGGCTCTGTAGGTGTGAGGGACACAGTGCGGTGAGCCTTCTCATGTGGTCTCTCGCGCGGTGGCGAGACCCAATTAGGGTTTCGCCAGTGCCAGCGGTCGCCAGGTGGAACCTGGAAGCCGTGGAACTCGTATGTAGGTGGGGGGGTGTCGGGGGATAAATGAAGGTGCGATTTACTCTCAGCAGGCCCAGGGCAGATGAACATGTTGTTCTTTCGTGTGTGGCCTGCCATAGTCGACCCGCACCTGTGACACATGGGACGCTTCCTTCGCGATGTGTTCTGAGCAAAAACCATTGATGTACAGCGTGTTTTTAAGTGAAGATTGGTCTTCTGTTCATCATGTCGAGTAAACAATAGAACGGAAAGCGGTTGCGTTAAATGCAGGCAGGTCCGACCATAATGAGAATGTTGAATAGATGTGAAGAGGGTACATGACTCACCGGCTGCTGTGTGATTGTTTTGTTGGCAGCGGGGTACTACAGTCCCACTCCTGAGCTTATAAAAAGTTCGCCCAGTAGCAAGCCCTGCATAACATGACGTTTTGCTGGTTGTTCGCAGAACAAGTCCTTGAATTCGATATAAAGGTCGCGCTGGAGACAGGAGTAGAAGCTCACCGGCGGATGGCAACCTGCAGAAGGCGTCGCATGCCCTTGTTGAATATTTGTTCAAGTGTACAAGCAAGTCCTTGTACTTTTCATGCACGCCATGTACAAGCATGTACAACATGCCAAAATACACGCCCAGAAAGTACAACACATTTACCAACCTCACCATGTCGACATCATTACAATATTCGGATGTTGTATTCTGGGTTGTTGATCAGGAGAAGACCTCCATGGCGATTGCAAGAATACAAAATATGGATCATATCTAAATAACAAACATTCTGAGCAAAGCCGTTGCTGCATGCAAATGGACACAATGGACCTCAGGGCACAGATATTGCGACTACGCTTTCCCCATCTATCCTCCCGATGTACCTCGACTGACAAAGCTCGTATGGGCACCTATGAGGTAGACGTCTGGCTCGAGGTTCTGCTTCTTTAGTGATGACTTGATATGGACCTCCCCCGCCTAGGAGTCTGAGCTGCAGCCACGGCATCCTAACGAATAGAGGTCAGTCGCAGACGAAAAACATAAATTCAAACACTCACCACAATGTACGCATTCGACAACCGTACCTGACCGTACCTGTGCTTTGGGCACGCGACAGATACATGTGGAGCCTTGATAGTTCATATCCTGGAAAAATGAGTTGAGCAATGTCTCGGCGAATTGAGAGGTGAGTAATACCTTGGTCTGGATACATCTGAGGCAGCACAATTTCTCATAACCTGTCTTCTTCCATTTGGCTATTAAGCTGAAGCAATTGACGTTCAGTATGTGATAGGGCTTTAGAGACAAGCAACTGACTTCGCATCTGCATATCCTTCCTTCAAGAGCCAGTCATAAAGCTCTTTTGAGATAGCTTCACGCTTGTAATAGAGCTCATAGATGTAACGCGACCTGGTATGTGAGATACGCATGATGGGCCAGAGAGACTCGGCCTTGCGCTTGCCCTCATGAGACTCGTTCTCAGCGTCTCTCATCTTCTTCGCATAATCATCGAGAATCTACGATAATATCAGAATTAGAACAGCCTGCTGATGATCAATGCCTACGCTTTCAATATCTTCATAGCCTTCTGGGGGCTTCTTCGTCCGTGTTGTGCGTATTCTGGGCATCGTTAATCACGACGAGGAGGTGAGGCCGACCCGTGAGAACCTTTCTTAGACACCAATTTCTGACAAAGCATACTTACCATTTTAGGGTCTTTTGTTTCTCGTTGTCCTGACTCGTCGATGTTGTACCTTCTCTGGCTGCGTCTTGTTACTTTTCTGGCGTCGGTGGCCGCTACGAAGCCACGCGTATGTTGCGTCAAAAGAAGTCTTCTCTTTTGATCATTCTTCCGTGGTCTAAGTCTATTCATGGCGTAAAGACTTATTGAAGCTTAGAAGGCCAGTTGCTTGTGTCTTCTTGTATTATGAATATAAGTATCATGGCTGATTATGTATTGCCCCTTGGACATGCAGAGTGTGTGCTTACGTTCTATGGAACAGCTTATCTCTGACTGATGAATGGAGTCTCATTGGTCGGACTTCAGGTCGGCAATGCCGCAAGGGTGCCCTTCATGTCACTCGTCATGATGAATCTTAAATTATTCTTGTTGTAGAAACGAGACTCTTCCAATAGCCGAGTATCGCATGCGTGCTCAGTCCTGAAATCACGGAGATTACGAATGCGGTGAGCACAGACTCTACCTATTGGTTAGACTTATTGCCAATGTTATTATGCATGTCTAGCCTATGGGCACCGCAAATAACGTCCGATATCAAGCTAATATCAAGGTTGCTGTATCTGAACCCTCTGCAAACAAGTAACCACAGTCCGAGTTTCACCGAAACTGGTATCACTGCATTATTCTCCGTCTACCCTTTGAAACCGCTGTTCGTCGCTTCTACATGGAACACAATCACTGGGCTAACGAGAAGTCTTACCCTTGAAAGTACTCGAAGCAGTGCTCTGTGCACTGAGTCTGGTCTCTCGGGTTGATTGGGATACCAGTGACCCACATTGCGCACCACAGCTGCTTCAGTGGAAAATGTGTTAAGAACACATCCACATTCCTTTCGGAACACAGATGCTCCGATTTGGTGTCAGTCTTCTCGTTCTTTACTTGGCTGCGAATAGGGTGTATTACGATTGAAGACCTTGACGGCAGAAATTGGGGCGAGCCAGCGGACTGCCTTTCATCAGTTGCACTCCACGTTGGCTGTCTTGGGCATCCCTCAGGGCCTGCACGGATATATCGCTCGATATTCTGGTCGCGCAGTCTAACCTTTGCATTGCTCACGACTCCACGGGACGTTCGTACACTTTCGTAGTTCTCTTCTTATTATGGCTAGCTGCAAGGCATGGAACATGCGATATATATTGTATCATATCACGAATGCATGCGCTTTGGATGGCTTCCGGACTTCGCCAAACGCACAAAAGAAAATTAGTACCACACGGAGATATGATAATCTGCCTCGTTTATGAAGTACTGTTACCCGCGTTAGTGAACCTTACACTGTTTGTTATGTAAGGCGGTGCCAGACACGATGGGTGTGGGAGGCGCGTTCATGAATGATGAATGCCCAAGGTTACTTCAACAACGTCAACCACTACATCCATCAGACAGTACAACAAGTTCACCCCGACCGCGTTTTAGGAGTTTTCTGCTCTATTTTCTGACGAGCCTGGCATTTTCGACACATTTGTTGGGCACTTATTCGGCTCTACTCTCAACATGCCACTCGTCGTTCCCGCCCTCCGTCTGTTCATGGTTTTTATGAATGTGTATGACACGTACAAGACTCTCAAAATACCGCCTGGACGCAAGGGTGGTCCCCCTAGCATCAAGACAATGACTCAGAGAAAGAGGGACCTCAAGGGGTGTCTTGCAGTTTGGGTTGTTTGGGTAAGGCATCACCACTATGTTATTCATAGTTTACGTAGCATGCTTATGCTGTCGTGCTGTAGTGCTGTCTTGCAGCATATGAAAGAACGTTTGACCGTTTTGTCAGCTTCATCGTACCGTTCTACAGTGAAATCAAGTCAGTTATGCTAGTGTTTCTCTTGCTGACCCGTGCCAAGGTAGGACACCGATAACTTCCCCATACAAGCAAAGCTAACGTCTCATTCACGCAGGGGGCTGAACCTCTCTACTTGCATATTCTGCGCCCACTCATTAAACCATATGTGGACACCCTGGACCCATTGCTTGACTTAGCAAGGGACATTGGAGATTTTCTGTTTGCTCTCTCACAAGTTCCGCTCAATTATGTACTCTCCCTATGCTCGGGTCTGCCATGGCACACAGAAGAAAATGAGTCAGCCGCCGACCTTTCCGAAAATACTTCAGAATCGAGCACGACACGCTCTAGCAGTGACTCTAGCATACCCATTGCGGCTAAAACATATCCTACCGCGGATTCAAATCCCCGGGTTGCGGAAAAGCGCTCAGCCACTGTCCGCAGCGTCTCCGATAATAGGGTGCGACCTAAGTCCCGTCAACCTACTGTTGATTCCTACGAGAGCATGTCGCTCCGCATGCGACATTCCAAGTCGTCCTCGATGACAACTCTCCCACATTATCCCAATAACACAGTTGGTCGTATTCATGCGCGTCCCGCAGTAAGCAATACCAGAACAGCTGCCTATCAAATCTGGCATCCGCCGCCGCCTGCGTACGAAGAGGGACACAGACGAAGCCGTTCATCTATTGGACGATCGGAGACAGTCAATGCATCTACTCCCAATTTGCTGACCCCTCCGCCAGCGGTTTTTGTCAGCGAGCCCACTGACGAAGACTGGAGAGGGTACCCACCTTTCCCTTCAGCATACCCACCGACGCCCTTGACTGCATCTCACTCTCTTGGAGCCACGCCATTCGGACAGGATAATTCCATCCACTCACCTTCTGCCCAGGTCACCGTAATTTCGCCCATTCCGGAGGATACATTAATGAACCACAGCCAGGATTTTGATGTGTCGCTCCCGCAAGCGCATGAGCCCGCGAGCCCCGGCTCTAGCAGCTGCTCGAGCGACGAAAACATCAGCTTACGGGTTCATCCTAGTATAGATGGGTTCCCATCATTCGGCGGTGTAGGTAGCCAGGATGAGAGCGAGGATGCATACATGGATGACGACGATGACTTTGATGTCACCTTACGGACTCCTTATCGCTCATACCCGTCGTCAGTGGCATCCAACGCGTCTTCCTCTGTGGCGAGCCTGCCCAGTGCTTTGACCACCACCGACGCTTCGTCTCTGCGTACCAGCAGCTCATCAGAGTCCACTCGCACCTTTCATTCATCTGATTCGTCGCATTATGCAGGACAAAAACGTCCATACCCGACTGTTACCATGACAAGTCGAACTACGGCTGTTGGCGCTATGCCCAGGAATACCACCATGCGTGGCAAGGCTACTACCACTGCCCCATCCTACGAAAACGACCTTGACTCTGGCCCCAGCGAAACTGACGATGACAGTGATGACAGTGATGGTGAAGACAGTGGAGCCAAGAGGAGAAAAGTTCTCGAGCCTACGCGGCGAACCACGTACCTACGTCCTACTGCCAAGCCCACTACAAACGTCCGGAAGCCTCCATTGACTACCAGAAACTTGCCAGTATCCACTCGTGGGAAAATTAGTGCTCCTGCGCCAAATTCTGGTACTCGCGGTAGTTCACGCATCGCACCCCAGACGGTAGGAGTAGCTTCCCGTGGAGGTACTCTGCGTGGACAGACACGAAGAAGCACATTGAAATTGCCGTCGCAAGACGCTGGGACCTATCCTCGCACGGCGACCGCACGAAACAAGACTTGATGTCGGTTTCATGACTTTCCCAATCTCTTTCTGAGCTCCCCTTTCATCCATACATGAGAACGATTATCATTCACTGTACACAAGACCATGTTGCTACCACAGTACATACACATTCCATTGCATTCAAATCATCGTTTGAGTATCAGAAGTCTTGGTCTTGGCATAGGTCATTTGCTGTGGTCTTACTAGTAGCGTTTGCATTGTTAAAGAGCTCGGCTGATCCCTGCCAATATCCCCTCTGTTGACTTAAACCCTCAGAATCCGTTTCCCACATTCCTTGCAGCGCATTGTATGCATGCCATCGCTAGGATTCAAGCGAATGCAGCCCTCGCACTAACGACAACATTCTCCAACAAGCTAACTCGCTACTCAAACAACAAAATTATTGCCGGCCGGTGTGTCCTCTTTTGCGACCCCCAGTCAAACACCCGAGGTATAAACTATGCATGTTCACTGGTGAAGTAATTCTGAAACTTGCTCGCGGGCAGTCGCCATATATACTATATGATGCATCTAACACCTATCATCAACTGACTCGCACCAACCCTCTTACTCGACGTCCACCCAACGATCATTGCAGCCACGAGGCAAGAGTCATTGCATCATGGTTATTCGAATGTTCGAAACCGATGCCGTCGGTGGAATATCTGACGCCGGCGCCTACATGCACCCACAGACTCGTTGGTGTAAAGTATTTCCCAGCCGCAAAACATTAATCGGTCCACTAGCACAGCATGCCAAGTGGTCTTCTAAGTACGACGTTTAGTAAGGCTGTACAGCGCCGCGGTGCAAGCACCTCGCCGCTTACTAGTTCTCTAAAACGGTCCTGCTGGATATGCGAACATGTTTATTGACGCTGGTAAACACGTTTTTTTCCTGCACGCGCACCCAGTAATAACGTATTCATGCGCTAAGTGCTTGGGTAGCGGGCTGTACGTGGACGAACTTCGTTATAAAACCTTGCGCAGCTCAGATCAAATGGTCCGCATACCCTTGGGTGGCTCACATTTCTTCCCTTTCATATCTCGCGATACCTCATGGACGTCCGTGAAAATGGTCTGGGTCGTGTCATAGGTTGTGAACTCCGGTGTATACCGCCCAGATTTGTAAGTCATTTTAAACTTGAATTTTTTCTCGTTAAGTCTAATAGTTCCTCTCCACAGCTCGAATCATGTTGGGGACTGAAATGGTGCCCCAAATTTCATGCTCGAGGACCAAGCGAATTCGACATCGGGGTTTTAACACCAGATGGAAATTACAACTCCCTAAAGATTGGTGCCAGGCCCCTGGCTATGGAGCGTGGACCTCAGGGTAGCATTGCGAACTTGGAACCGTCTCTACGACTGCCCAGCACCATCCATGATGCTGATGGTCAGCTAGGATTTAGGAGACGCGAACCGCCCTCTTCACCATCCTGGCGCTTCAGCGTGCCCGCGTCTCCAGTCTGTACCGTGCACGAGAGAACACAGGATCAAACTGATTTTACGTGTCCTCATGCCATTCCCGCCGATCCTTCAGTGCCTCTGATTGCGCCTGGAAGGACGGAGGGAACGCTGCCCATACCCATCCCTGGATCAGGAACCATGCAGCCCCTCTCAGAGCCCTATACGTCAGAGCTCTCGTATGCTCTGCTTCCGGGACATTCGTCGCATTCATCGCAGAGCTGTGGTGCCCAAAATGTTGGGACACCCCTACAATTACATTATTTAAGTTCCCGAATTATGCCTGCTGTATCGCAGGATTCAGCTGCCCTGCTGTATGGCGTAGCGCCGGAGAATGACGGCTCTTTAGAGCGCTTGGTCTCAGATCCAGGAGACGCGCAGGCACACTATCTTTCCCCGGACAGCATCAGTGCCCATTCCATACCACAGGTTCATGTCACGACTCCTGCCATGCAAACCGCACAGGCGACTTTGCTGGATTCATGGAACAACCTCGATTTCTCTCCTGCGTCGGCGACCCCGATGACATGTTCAACGTCGTTCAGCGCTGACTCCAGTTTTATTGGAGAGTTCGAACAGCATCATGGTATGGGGGTTGCAACTCCAATGTCGGAATTAACGAGAATGGGCTTGGAAAATTCCTCACGATCCAATGAGCAGTTGGAGGCAGGAATGCCGGACGAGTACTGGCAGCTGCATCACATTCTCTCTTGTTCCTCGCCGATGCATCAGTCGAGAGGGTTATCTCCTATTGATATGAGTGTAGATCAGCTGCCAGGCACCGGTGAAGGAGAGGACACTACATACAATCTTTCCGACACCTTTCTCTTCTCCAGTGCCTTTCATGGTGCCTTCGCTTGCTGACAGCTGCTCAGATAGGCTGTTGTCTGATACATTCATATTTCTGTTTCCGCTATTCCCAAGAACCTGGCAAACATGATGCGCCCTCATGGTGCTGCGCCATGTTGCGTGCATGTTGTTCAACGTGCATGGCTTGCTATACCGCACGCCAGTTCACGAACGCAAGCAAAACAAAACGACCCTACTGCTGAGAACAGTGGTATTGCCAGAAGCGCGGGGGTATATATCCAAGGACATGATACCCATATGTTTTGCTAGTATAATTGTTTTATGAATTAATCAAATATTGTGGTTACTTTGGATTAATTTGGCATGCATGGCGGAAGTCGATATCCTTGCATATTATTGACATCCGAGGTGCCTTGACAGGCCACGCCACACACCTGTAGGCTGCCCAGCCTTGCCCGGCGTCTGCAGCATACCTGCGTGGAAATTTCAAATCCAGCATACCTGACTTCTGGCCACTTATTAGCAAGCAAATATTGTACTTCCATCTCGGCTTATAGACCGGAACCGACCATGTCTCACACACTGCCAGAGCAGTCGGGTGAACTTAATCCTGAAATGCCTCCTCCAGCATATTCTGCCCATCCAGATAACTCGGGACTCTTAGGCCAAGTGCAACGACCAGGCTCTCCTCATGAACGAATACCCGGAGCTTACCCTCACCGCGTCTCATCATTTTTTGGCGCAAATACTACTACACCCTCGTTTACACCACCACCACCACCACATTTTGGGCCCACTCCTTTGTTACACTCTGACCCTACCATAGGGCTGCTGCCATATTATGACCCGCGCTCTCCGTACGCCATTGCAGAAGCGGCGTCGCGCGCACGATGGCGTTTCATCTGTGCTTCTCTGTGGGCGATCGGTATCGTCATGTGGTTGGTCGCAGCTGGTGCGTACAGAGGATTGCGAGATATATAGCCGCCTACTAGTGCGCGTTACTGTAGTAAGTGTGTCCCCATCTTAATTATTGTCTGCTAAGTCGCGGGAAATCCAGCTTTTCCATGTGAATAATATATGAAGCTTATCTTGGCCGGCACGCATATGTTTTTTCCATGTATGACTCGTGGTTTTGTCCATGTTTTACTGTCTTCTTTATACAAAGGCTGATCATCATCTTCGTTGTTTGTAGATGCTCCATGTAAACATAATATATCTTGTACAATACCCATGGCATTTTTACCGCATACTATCTAATATATTTCTTCTCTTTGGCGACGTTTACCCCCGAACACGGACTCACAGCTTTCATACCCAACATGACACACCCCACCCGTGTCTGTACAGTTGGCTGGTGATCCGCGTGATCCACACTAATCTTGTGGAGATCTATGTGGCTGGTTTGACAACCTCGATAAATCGGAGTGTTTACAAAGCGATGTCTACCTAACCCACCACCCAGAAGGAAAGGCATCTTCCTCCATTCATATGGGTTTGCCTAGGAGAGACTAAACCCATCCATGACGCTCCACAGACATACTCTCGATCATATTCATATCACCCTTTTCAACAAAAAGGTAACGCTCACTCGGTTCCCCGGAGCAATGCAGATCCCTGATTCCCTATGTTGATGAACAGTGCTCGAGCTTAACACTTAACCTGTGCGCATTGTTGGACAAAGTTGAATATTAATTTCAACTTTACAGTGAGTGCATCCCGGCGCGTACGGTGTTGATTTAATTCGGCCAAAAGGATTGTGAGCCTGCAAGGACAAGGACAAGACAAGACTCGTGACAGGATGGCCTAGATAATGCCAGCGGGGACGACACTTCATTGTTTACGGCAGCAGGCGCTGTCAAGATAATCATAAATTGCCTTTGTGCATGCGAGACACCTCACGAAATGAATATATAATAGACATGGATGGACATGCGAATGTCTCGGATCCAGAAGATCTACGGTTTTATGTGGTGTCCGACTCTGATACATATGCTCTTGTTTAAATGTTGCAGTTGCTGTATATATCCTTAATATTTCGCGGGCATATATAGAAACAGAGCAAACGCCCGCAATCGCTCCGCTGAGCGCATGGAACAGAATATCCGAATTTTATAATAATAGTTTACGAGGAAATAAAATCGTCACAGTCGACCACATCCGTATGCAGCTAGATTCAAGTTTCGACCCTTTCGTCGAGGGTGGTGTTGCTAAACGACACCCACCTTTCCGAGTCAACCCGACAACGACCTAATCAAGGGAATTACCTCTTGTCCACGACTTGCCTCAACCTCAACAACTTGGAAGTTCTGCTGCTCAACAATGTTTACACAATCATGAGCAGAGTCAACATTGTTAACTGTTCTTCATTCTCCTTTGCCTTCTCTCCCACTCCTCCAGCAACCACGTTGAGGGAGATGGTCTGTGCGTTTGTTGAATGGAGGGTATGTGCGTGCGAAAGAATTAAGGTTAGGGTCTGTGCGTGGGAGAAAGTGTGACTTTCGTGACCCAAATAATTGGTGGTGTTAATTTTTTTCGGTTTGAATTCTGGGTCGGCCCCGCGCGCTTCCTTTTGTTCCTTCACACTTTGACAACCTCGATCGCACCTTCCACGTCGATAACTACAGCGACAAGGCACCCTTCCTCACCGTCCACGGCGACGACCTAATCACTCCGCTCGTCGTCTGTCACCTTTTCGTGCGCTTCATTTGCTGTCGCTTCGTTGCCCGCTTAGTGTTAACCTCTCTTATTTATCTACTCCCACGCGTCGCGCACGTTGACCGCCGTTGCTCATTGCTGTCACGTTCATCGCCGACACTATCCACCCTCTCTCTATCATTCGCAATCACTCATAGCCCATATACACGCCTCTTTGCCAGTTTGTTTTTCGATTGTAGCCATATCAGCAAACACCGTCTCGCGCTACCTCCCACGATCGTCCGTATCACATTCATAACATTATACGGCTGTTGATGTCCAATTTCTAGTCTTAGCCATCCACATACTTGTCTGTAATCACCCCGCATACCATCCTATCAATCTGGCGTCCATAGCTTCCACTCCTCCGCCCATCCAAAGGCTCGAAGAGGACCTCATTAATCGTTCGTTACTCGATTCTCTCGAAGCCCAAGGAGACGCAGAACCCATTCATCCATCTCCGCAACCTGCCATGTCTCACTCAAACTCTAACTCTGGTTCAGGAGCACCATCTCCTGAAGCGCAGTTTCATATCCCACCTATGAATAGGCCCGATTCCCCTAGCAATATCGATTTCAATGCCAACCACGAGAATGATCGTATACTCCGCAATTCCCTTCTTCAGCAACACATTGATGATAATCATCATCGAAATTCGGAGTCAATGTTCTCTCATGGCGGAGTTCAATCCATGTATAACACATCCAATAATTTCCATCTCCTCCCGGAGTACCTTCCAGACGACATCTCCCTTAAGCAGGGTCTCGCAGGGAGTAAGTCTCCAAACGACTTTGGCGCTGGGTCGTTAAGGTCGTCTTTGAGCGCTTATAATGGAATCAGCGGTGGCAACGCTTCCAGTACTGGTGCCACCGGCTCATATCGCCTTCGTCAACCAGACAGTCTCCCCTCACAATCTTATTCAAACACGAACGAGATATTTGGGTCCCATCAGCCCTTAAATTTGCAGCACCAACTCTCTCAGCAATCTCAGCAGAGTGCTTCTAGGTCTGCCGCATTCGAGTCACGTAGCGGGTATGACTTCGGAACCAGCTCTCCGCTAGGAGGCGTAAAGGTTCCTCAACAATTTTCTTCCTTGGACCCGTTCCTCCAAGCGCATTCCTCCAAGGGCCAACAACAATCACAGGTCCACGACGCTTATCATCCATTGTCGCACAGTAACTCCGGTTCTCAGATGCCTTACCTGAATGGCATGCACCTCCAAAGCCAGACGCCTTACGGTCCCCACTTACAGTCTAACGGTGGCGCTGCAGGAGTGCCAGCAAGCAATGCAAGGCCCATGGGTAGCGTTGGGCAGATGAATTTAAACGTCGAGTCGCAGAGTGTCAATAGTGGACTGCCAGAAGAGATCTCGACCATTTTTGTGGTTGGATTTCCTGATGATATGCAGGTATGTGCTGAGCCATTTGTAATGTCCCGCAACTTCTGACAACTTGTGTAGGAGCGTGAGTTCCAGAATATGTTTACGTTCTCTTCCGGCTTTGAAGCTGCGACCCTCAAGATCCCAAACAAAGAGTATACAGCATACGGGTCGGTCGGTGGAACGACTTCGACTACTCCATCTGGTCTCCCTCTTCGTGGAGGTGCCTATGCCGGTTATTTAGGCGCCGGTTCTAATGATCCTTACAATATCGTCACCGTCAATCAAGGAGGGGTTGTGATCGACAATGGACGAGATGGCCCAACGACCTCCTGGCCACCCCTTGCCATGCCGCTAGACGAGCCTTCGCACTTCCAAGTGGGCCAAGGACTAGGTGGCCAGCCACCCCGAAAGCAGATCATAGGCTTTGCCAAGTTTCGCACTCGTCAGGAGGCGCTTGAGGCAAGAGACCTGCTTCAAGGCCGCCGCGTCGACATCGAGAAAGGTGCAATCCTGAAAGCCGAAATGGCGAAGAAGAACTTGCATACCAAGCGAGGTGTTGGCATGGGTGCTACGACATCTGGAGGTGGCGGAAGTGTTTCTCTTGGTAGTGGTATGGGGAACATCGGAGGCTTGAATGGAAGCGGAAGCATGGGCTCGCTTAGCGGTCTTGGAAGTAATGCTGATATAATCGCTAATCTCGCCGGCCTGAGTCTCAACAACAATCTCAATTTGAACAATCTGGCTGCGCTTACTGGCAACAATTCTGATATTCTCTCCCCGCGCGAGAGGGAGTTAAACTCAGTGGGGCTGGGCGGGTCTGGCTGGCGCGAGGGGAGGCTCGGGGACAGCAGCGAGGATGAGCGGGAGAACAACATCCGTGACAGGCGCAGGGAGGCGCTTGGCCTCGGACTCGGTTTGATGCGAGGTGCTCGTGAACGCGCTCAGGCTGATGAAGAAGAGAGGGTCAGGCGTAGCAAGGACCTCAAGCAGTTCCAGACTGACGCTTCTCGAATGTTGCCGGGAAATACTCCCGCTTTTGAAGCCTTCCATTCGGTTTCCGCCCCCACTTTATCCCGTCATTCTCAGAGTAGTCTCCTTTCTCCTACGGGTGGGTCGATCTCCATTTCTGGACTGACTGAAGGTGGAAGCAGTGGTCACAGCCCGCTTATGGGAAATGGATATGGTAACATCATCGCTCAGACTGGTCGGGATGGCTCCAGCAATATAACTCCTGACCACAATGGTCTTCGCGAGTCCCGCAGTATCGGACCTTGGGATGCGCCTTCTCCGCGTGAGAGGGAGGCATCCGGTATTCCGCAAACCCTTTCGTCACTGTATGCAGCTCGGAAGTCCTCTATGATGCCAGTTCGACCTCCATCCCCTCAGGACGAGTCTCCCCCTCTTTCTCACGCAGCCTTCTCACCAAGCGATGAGGACGATATGATGCTTCCACCGCACCGTTCTGGCGCGTTGCGCTCGCTTTATCCCCTATCTTCCCAGTTGGAAGAGTCTTTACATCTGCAGAGCCAGTCTCAAACGATGGCACCTGGCAGCGCTACGTCAAGCTCCGCTGGAGGGTTTGAGGGTGACAGGCCGGTCCTCCTTGCAGTCAGCACCAGTGCACAACCGAGTTCGGGCAGTGCTAGTATCGGCTCACCTCAGCTTCCATCGCCTGCTTCCCAGTCGGGATCTGCAAGTTCGTCTGCTGGAATGAATGGAGGGGGTAGTGCAACCAGTGCGGGGAACGCTGTCGGTGCGGGCCCTAGGAATGTCGTTGTCGACCAGAACCCACCTATCAATACATTGTACGTGGGCAACCTTCCGACAGGGTCCGTTGGCAGTGGTTATCCTGCTGGATTTCTGGAGGATAGCCTGAGGGAACTTTTCTCTCGGCGCCCGGGGTATAGGAAGTTATGCTTTAGACAAAAAAGCAACGGTCCAATGTGCTTCGTTGAGGTAAGTGATTGTACTTGTGGTCACGGTACAATGCTCATTCAAGACCTGCGCAGTTCGACGATGTGCATTTTGCCACGAAAGCTCTCAATGAACTGTATGGTAATACCCTCGGTAGCATCGTCAAGAATGGCGGTATCCGCTTGTCATACAGCAAGAACCCATTGGGCGTACGCACACCAACTAGCGCTGGTACCGGTGCATCCTTGGTTCAACAGCAACAAGGCAACGTTCACTCTGGTGTTGCATCGCCCTTTCCCCCTGAGTCATTCCAAGTTCGCCACCCATTCGATGTCGATGCGTCTATAGGGATAAGGCGCGATAGCTCGAACACCGCATCTCTATCCGGGGCGTATGGCTACTCAAGATCACCGCCCCCTCCACGGTTCTTCTCTCCACCTCCGTCATCCACGAACTTCGGTATGGCACCCGCGCCGCCTGTTAGCAATGCGAACGCCTTCCCTCGTGGCTCGCAAGCCTTTGGGCTACCTTCACCTACTGGTGCACCTTCAACCTTTTCGCCATTCGGTCTACCACCTTTGTCACCTCGTTCGCGCGCGAATGGTCTCCCTCCATCGCATGCCTTGATACCCGATCAGAGCTCAGAAGGTTCCCTGGCTCATGATCACCCGCAGCATTTCCCGCATCGCGCTTTGTCGCCTTCATCGACCACACTAGAGGCCGCTAGGGCCGGTTAAAGGGACGAACTTAAATTCCCTCGTATTCTCACAGTCCGCATGCAAGCATCTACAGCACAAATCTGCAAGTTATATATATATCTGTACTTACCACTCCACGACATGATTGACATCTCTCCACTTCTCATTGATCGCATGGTTTTCCCCAGAACCCACTTTTTGGACTGTCAACTTCGCCGTCGCCTCCAATTTTTATTTTTCCCTGTTTCGCAACCATTAATCGCAATCCTCCATCCTACATACTCACAATCGGGCTGTTTTCTTCTTCGTCTGCGTTCGTATCATTCGCTCCCACAGATTCAACTATCCTATTGCTCGCACGTCATCCTGCTGATATCTCTACTATACTAGTTTACCACTTGTTGTTTTAGGTACCTTCGAGTTCTTGTCCTCGTGTTGACTCGGTGGCTTGCATTTCGTGTTCATCTCATATATTTCGATTCTGCATACCACCTGTTTTCTGAACTTCGGGTTACCACCCAGCATTTTCTCGACATTCCCATCTACACGCGTTTCATACGCACGTTATGTATACTACTCTACTGTGAATGGTTTGATGCTGCTGGACCGTCAATGAAATATAATTCGTCTCAAGTGGCCCATGCGGATTTATGTTCTGGTTTGGACCGACTACTCGAGAATGAATATCTGACTCAAACCCAGTGACTACAACTACATTTTACCACATCAGGACCGCTGCGCAATAGACTGGATCAGAGTGAGTGTGTTACGCCTGGACCTTGACTACGTTACAAAGAATGATCATCTAGCACTCTATGATGGATGCCGATTTCGACGAAACATATGTTCTACTTCTCCTCGCAGACTCTAATCTACCTACGGGCTCATTCGTCGCGTCTGCTGGGTTCGAGTCCTACGGAACACATGGATTCCTCTCTATTTCATCCGCGTCAAGCGCGGGGAAGGGAAGAGCAGCTACAGCGGGCACAGTCGACTTCATTCAAGACAGCCTGCATACCTACGCCCGAAGCGCTCTTCCGTTTGTTTCGGATGCCTATTGCATAGTAGATGCATTGAAAGATCTCAAGGGCAAGCCAGAGATCGAACATGACGTTACAATCAAGAAATTGCTAGAGCTGGACGGGCTGTACGAAACTATGACACTCAATCATGTGGCCAAGCGCGCCTCAAAAGCTCAGGGGGTAGCACTCCTCACACTGTACGCAAAAGGGTTTGCTTGCCCTTCAGGCCCCGGTGATGAAGACCATCTCTCAAAGAGCTTGACCGTCCTTATCGATCGTCTGAAACTGATGGTTCGCGGAGAAGAGACGCATGGTCATCTGCCTGTGTGCTGGGGCGTGCTGACCGGTGCTCTTGGGATATCACTTCGTATGTTTGATGTTCGAATCCTCGATTTAAATTATGATTGTTTTTTAGTGCGAGCTCAGCACCTTTTTCTGTTTCTCCATGCACGTTCAGTTCTCTCCTCAGCGGTTCGCCTGAATACGATAGGACCCTACAGTTCACAGCAGCTTTTGCTTCACTCAGTGAGACCCCTGGTCGAGGCGGAAGTGTCACAGAATAAGGACTTGCGTACTGGGATTTTCATGGACATGCATCACAACGATGCAGATAATCGGCCTGCTACGACATGGCCCCTTGGCGAAATACTCGCTGTTCGACATGATTTACAGCACTCGAGAATATTCAATAGTTGATCAGAACTGTAGTACGTCACTTTTTAATATCTTGATGGAAGATGAATTTCCCCTACACCACTATCCTGCGTAATTGTGCATAACTGAGCGGAGCAGGGAGAAAGGGCAGTGCAGAGACTGCGATATTTTAGCTCTGTCTGGGCACATGTTGAAAGAGCACTTTGCACCCGTAAACTCTCTCTCGCTGTGAGCCCCCCTCCTCAGTTGACGATAGTACATACAAGCCACGCGTCATTCGGACGAGGTAGATCCATCATTCCAGCGATGGTTGTTGATGTCCTCTTCTTACTAGGATTTCGCAGTTGCTCCATTACTCAAGCATCAGTGAAGTTTGTCCTGGAGTAACCCAACTTAGCAGTCGACTATGTAAGAGTTGTATCATGCACCACAGAACTCAGTGAATGACTTCGTGTACGTGGATTCTATGGTTCGTGCCGCATTCCCTGGTGATTAATAACCAGTATTTTCCATAGAGCCAAAGCATATCATGCGACCTAGAAGGAACAACGGCTCTGCTGTGGACTATCAGGTCAAAGCTTGTGATCCCATGCATACTTTAACACTGCATGGTGTCTTGAGCTTTCTGTTATGGAGTTTCGCATTGACCTCTGTTGACATCTCTGTCCAGTGCCCGGGTATTGCCGCGGCAATCGAAAGTAAATGATTTATTCTGCTTCCGCCGCGGCATCGACATAGAACAGGAGCGCACGCAAACTACACACATCAGAACAATATAGTTCGGTCTGCCACTTTCAATTCGGCTTTCAAGTCATCCTCGATCGCATTGGAAGAACTAACGACCGAAGGAGTGTCCGTTGATGAGACTTCAGCGAGGCTGGGAGGTTACATTATTTTCCTGACTGTCAGACTCGCTCTGTCCTAGCTTGCGTGCATTCTTCTGGCCTTCGGCCGCATTAACAATTTTCGTTTGGTGGTGAATCCCAACAGTTTTATATAGTCTCTCGAAAATCTAGCTTGACACGTAGGCACCTCGGTGATATATCTCATGTTTCTTAGACGACCCTTGTGCCACAGGCGTGAAGGTGAATTCCCTTTCTATACACCGCAAAAATGTTGTCAGCAGGTTTAGAACCAACTCCAAGAGAAACAGATTTTGACTCTGTTGTGGTATTCACTTGGCTAAGACCAGTTAGATGGACCTCCGAGGAAACCATATGAGTTGATGTCAAGGTGTGTTCCGATATAAAAATTTGTCGTTCGACAGGTTTCGAGCCTGCGCAGCGCAAGATAAACAGATTTTGATTCTGTTGAGGTAACCACTTGGTTAACAGCAGTTAAGATGAGCCTGCGAGAAAACCATCCATGAGTCAATGTCGAAAACGTGTTCTGATAGAAAAAAAGACCTCGTCGTCAGCAGGTTTCGAACCTGCGCGGTCCAAGAGAAACAGATTTTGATTCTGTTGTGGTAACCACTTAACTAAGACCAATTAGGATCAATCTCTAAGGAAATCATCCATGAGCGAGTGTCAAAGATAGAAAAAAAACCTTGTCGTCGTCTTCTCACCTGCGCGGTCAAATAGAAACAGTTTGATTCTTGTGGTAACTATTTTCGCCAAGATGCTCCCCGAGTTCAACGTTGAACCTCTGAGGAACTGTCCATGAGTGAATGCCAAGTTGTGCTCCAATAGAAAAAGACCTGGTCGTCGGCAGGTTTTCAACCTGTGTAGTCCAAATTCGATTCTGTTGTAGTAACCACTTTGGCTAGGACACTTGCCAAGTTGAGATGACTCCGAAGAACTGTCCATGAGTGAATGTCAAGGTATGATATGAGGGAAAATCATTTGTCGGCAGGTTTTGAATCCGCACCACCCACGAAACATGCCAGGAATAAAGCAAATCGGGGGCTGGCGCCGGCGCCGTTGAGATAACAGTCATCTCGGTTCTAGATCCTTTGACAGATCGTACTCAAGTTAGTCAAGTCGAAGCTGCAGTCAGCTTACTTAAGAGATACGCAGAAAACCAAGACAACACCCCCAATGGGATTGTTTGTCTTCATGGTTCAGTGAGCACTGGAGACGTGCGTCTGGCATCGCTGGGGCGAAGGTCCACCTCAATAAAAATCAAACCTAATCATAATATTCCCTTTGTGCGAAAAAAAGATGGTGACTGTAACGTTATCTGAAGCAACCACACGCATCAATTGAGGTTACCCGAAAGCGGCTGTTCTACACGGAGGATTATGAGGATGACTGGTACAGCAGACTACAGTGCACTGATACGAGCCCCTATTTTTCGCAGATGGAATCTTGGAATATCGGCAGAATGCAATGTGAGCTAGATGGTCACATGAATGGTTTTAATCGCAATCGAAACCAGGAATACGCACCGTTGCTCATGCTGCGGTGGTCAACGCTAATCTTGCAGAAACTTCGGCTTGGCTTCGGACCAAGTTCGCGAGGTATGTTACCATTAGAGTGTCCTGTAGTCCTGCGGTCCAACCGCCATCTTCCTCCACGCCGGTGCCCAATACGTCCATAAGATACCTCCCGACTGCCTTGTCCCCAACAACCTCACCGCGCAAGACAGACTGGACATAGGTAAGTACTCTGTTGAGCATGTTTTGCACGTCTGTCAATGAGGATGCAAGAACATCGAGGTCGGTTTGGTTGGATGACGGGTTCGGAGACAACAGCAGGTCAACTAAAGCGAGAAATTCAATCGATAGCGTATTGGTACACCTATAGACTTGAACTCACGGCCGCTGCGTTCTGCTTCATGGAAGCGAAGTTCGCAAGGGATTGGAACAAATACACAATTTTCGGGTTTGGGGAAGATCCCAACTGGTGAGCTGGAACAGTTAAAATAAAATCAGGGGAACTGCATGGCATGGAAGGTATAGCACGTACCTTACATATGCCTTCACTCCAGCACCCTTGCCCTCCTCCGTTCCAGTATCAAGGGCAACATGGACCGCTTGATTTGGTGCGGTCTCTTGGGAGTAGAAATTTTGAATCAAGGCAGAGTATGTGTTTAGGTCCGAGCCAGTCGAGTACCATCCCACGATGGTTTCATTGGGCCTAACACGAGTGCAGAGGTCGTACATGGCACGGTGGTAGTCCATGTCCACTGCAACCTGCTCATCGGTCTCCGAGTGAAGGACAGCAAATGCAGATTTGACATCAACGGTAGAGTCTGTGCGTGTACCAAGAAGGGTACCGATGACACGATGCTGAGCATCTGTTCGCCGAAGGTAGTGGTCAAGGATCGAGAAGAGTGCGGACGGATGAATCGTTAGTGAAGTTGGGCGTGTCCTATTAGCAGATCATCAGACCAACTATATCGCATGGTGAGTTTTGGATGAACTCACGAAGGTACACCATTTGAACTTGGTGGAGCGCTCTGTATGTACGCCGCTGATGAGGATGAGCGTATAGGCATTTTCAGAGATAATAAGCAGCTAATCTTGCTGCAGCGATCAAGCCAAAAAGTCGTCGGAGTTGCAAACAAATGGACTTGCCTTTTTCGTGAACGTTCGAGCTCAAGTTTCTTAGTTTGCGCCGTCATCAAACATTTGCAGAAAATGCCTTCCGAAGAGACCAAGGTTCGACTAATGCTCATATGATTGCCGTGTCCAGTACTCATTATTCTATACAGGAACGTATCACGAAACTTGTGGAGATTGGCCGCGTACGTTGGTCCACACCCTACCCTGAACAGGATTACTGACTCTCTGCAGACTGTGGTGCACTATGGCTGGATACCGCTCATCATTTACATTGGCTATACTCGGAGCACACCTCAGCCCACCCTTATTAAGTGCGTTGTCTCAGTGCCTCTAGTTGACCTTGGAAAATTTTAACACGTTAAATTAGGCTCATAAGCCCACTCGCATGAGGAATTACTCCTTGCATACGCACCTCCAGCTGTATTTTATAATTCAGTCTACTTAAAAGGAACCAATTCTCTGCTCAGTCCTTCGCTTGGTCAGGTGCTACTGGGAGTTTGAGGTTCTACTGATCAATTCTGAGCGGTCTATCATGTGATGCCGATGGAACGTGTTTGTCAACTCAGGTAAGTTTTGCCTTTCTTCCTTTCCACTTGCCATGATTATATTCCGTGGTGGCTCTCCATGGGGGGGCCCTGAATTTCCACCGCTTGTAACCGTTTTAACTCGAACTGGTTTATTATGTGGTACATGTCGATGGTATTAGGCCAGATATGAGCACTACTTTACGCATGACTCTGTCTTGAAGAGTCGAAGGCTAACCACGATGCTTACTTACAGGAATTAACAAGATAGTATGTGATACAAAATACAATGCGACATGCTATATTTAAGGTATCGAAAGCAAGATTAAGTCTGCAACGTCACATATACACCCTTCTTAGCTCTGCGGCGCTGGTAATTCGTTGGCACATGGGGCAAAGCTTAGTTGCCCCCAGACAGCGAAGCCAACATTCACGACAACATGTGTGCCAGCATCCCGTTGACACCGTTGGGTCGGTATACTGTGAAAGACAGATACGGCACAGGTTAAGTGAAGATGTTGAGCCAGCATTAGATTCCTATGATCGACTATTAGTCGGGTGTATATTTATCATGCCTTGAACTTACCAGAGCCTTCAGCTTGTTTTCCAGAGCCAGAATAAGTGCGCTAGGGTCATTTCGCGAGCGCGCAGTGATAATGTCGAGATCGAGCTGTTCTATCTCGATCGGTTGGATAACTTTGCCCTCTATACTATCTGTTTTCATTAAGACCTTGCCCTCAACTATCAGATGTCTGAGCGTCTGACGTTCTTGGGCGGTTCCTATATGACCATCTATGTCGACGTCATTATCTTCATTCTCAGGGTGCAAATCCCGATCACTTGAGGGCAAAGCCAGGACATCAGCTTCGCCAAACTGTGCCTCTCCGAATACTGCCTCATCCTCGCCATCTATGTCCACTTCATCCTCGATGTCCAGTGAATTAGATGTTCGAATATGGATACCAGTGCCTGTCCATAGAGTCAGCGATGATTTGTGTCATGTTGTGGTACTTACCTCGTAGACTTGCACTTGTAATGACCCTTGTCCTAATGCTACCGCCAACACCACCAATATGGATATCCTCTTCCTCATCCCGTAACCGCTCTTGTTCCAACCTAGTGCTTTCATGTGTTAGACATGCATCCACATGTGCCTCGACGACATCCCGATCGCCTCTGACTACTTGTGCACACACAGGACATGACGTCCCTCCCTCAACTTCCATAACCCAGGACACTGTTTCATGCTCCTTAGCAAGCTCTTTGAGGCGTAGATGTCGTGCTTTTCGTCGACGCGTAATGATTTGAATAGTCTTGTCAACGGCAGAAGGAGATGTGGAGGATGGGATAGAGGTGGTAAGGTGTTTGCGAGCTTTTAATGCAGAACGCCGGGCGCGGTTGCTCGGGCTAAAATGGGTAATGTCAATCGCTAGTCCGTGACAATGTATTAGCAGACAATCAGACGCACCCTTCTCCTAAGTCATCAACTTCTGCCAAGACCTCCGCTTCACCGATATGCCGAATGATGTCTTCCACCCTTTGCATTTCAAGAGCCGCATGAGTAGCAAGCAGACGCACAGGAATCAATTCTGCACATGCCGGGCATTGCCTTGTTTCTGCTCTCTTAGCTATGTATGTATAACCTCATTCAGGTGAGGTCGTAAATCGAAGAAAGCCACGTACGCACGTTTTTTCACTGGAGGGGCGATGACAGGAGCTTCCGAATGCGCCGAGGAGAGTGAAGAAGAACTCGGGGACGAATCTCTCGCTCGTTTCTTGCCTCTGGATGCTCTCGTTCAATATACTATTAGAACATTGAACAAAATGAAATCACGAACTTCACTGATCTCGGAAGCCCAATTTGCAATGTCATTTTGGTGCTAAATATTCCGGGGGATGTGTCCACATTATTCAGTGATGTTAGTGAAGCTGAAGCAGGTTTTGGAGGGATGGATTGCATGCAAGCAAGTTGGATGTAGCCAATTACTAGAGCTTGAAGACATTGACCCGATCAGATCTGAAGCACGTGACTTTTTAGTTCCTCCTCGCCTTCAAAGAGGCGACAGACGTCGAACTGCAAGTCATTTGCGATACATACAATCTAGTACAGCCGACTACTTGAAGAAGACCAGGATATACGGTTTACGCTGTACCATCAAGGTGAAATATCATACATGCTAATTAATAAGAAGGATTATGCTTAGACTCCGAAGCTCGGAGGAGTTGCATATGCGCCTGTACCCGCACTATATGGCCTGCGGGAACCCATGGACGTTTTACTATACGACAGACGGATACCACCGTTTCTTATGAGCCCGCCGAGAGTGGAGCCAGTGAGGTCGTTGAGAGACACTGTGGCATAATGTACATCCTGAAACTGCCATCGCCATAAATCAGAATGCTGCGAGTGGAATTAAAATATCTTACGTCGACAAAACACATCATTCGCCCGTCGCTCTTTCTGGTGAATAGCAAACTTCTATATCCCGGGCGTAGAGAAAATAAGGCTCTTAATCGAGCTTCAAGATAGTCACCATAATCCCCTGTGCTCCTCGGGAGATTGCCTACGAAAAGCGTGTTTATGGGAGGATTTCTGCGATGAGGCTTGGTATGCTCTTGACGCAACGGCGCTCCAGGGATATGAGGTAACACTGTCTCGTCTTCGCGATCTGGAGGAGAAAACGCGAAAAGTGAATCCACAGAGTCACTTTCAGTCAGGCGTGATAACTTCGGCGGCTGCCCGTGTCTTGTGGGTCCAGGTAACGCTTTGGAAGGGGGACGAGAATATTTGTACACAATTAGGGGTAACTGGTCGGATCGCAGACAAGATGCGTCGTTCGTTCCACCTGAACAATTGGCGATCTCTTGACCGATAGTGTCGATCAATTGTACAGCTGTCGGACGACTTTCCGTGCTCGAGATCGGGCGCCAGCATTCTGAGATAAGAGCCCAGTGTTTCTCTGAAATGGGTGGATCATCCGGCCGAGGTGGAGTTTCTCCTACAATCAACTTGGCTATGATGCGACATTCAGCCATGGTGCCTCTATCTGTATACCATGGAAATCTGTTAGAGAGGATCTGGGGAACATGATCGACTCGGTGACAATGAAGCGACAAAAGGCAACTTGCCTGTAGTATCACACTGCCAAAAGAATAGATATCACTTTTTGGTGTAGGTGAACAGGAAATTTCTGGATCGAGAAGCTCGGGAGCGGTCCACCGTATTGCACCGGGGCGGTGGGATAACGGAGCAATCGAAGATCCACCTTCAAGTCCTCCTATAACTGTAGAAAGTCCAAAGTCCACCAGGCATGCTATGCCTTCTGTGTTTATCAAGACATTACTCTACAGACCATCTTATTCAGCTACAAATGGGCGTAAAAACGATTCTCTTACGCCAGTAAGATCCCCGTGGATCAGAGGAAATGAGTGCACTTGAAAATACTGGCCTAAGATTGTACAAGTGAACCCAGAGGAGAACGGCCCACAATAATTTAAACCAGTTGCGATATCATGAAGCTGTTATGATTTAATGATTCAGCTCACACCTAAAATGACGGATAGGTCTCACCAGCCATAACTTCGACATCAGTGGTAACTTTCCACCATAGGTTTCCAAGAAATCTGTCAGTGTTCCATTTGGTATCCAGGGCGAAACAAGAGAGATGGTCTCAGGGGGTCCAAATCCCGCTGTTACGCCTATGAATGGCACGATATTCTGATGTTTTAACTTCATCCATATTTTGATCTCTCGACGGATTCTCTGTAACGTGAACGAGAAATTCAGCCTTCAGTATGTACGGCGGAGAACGGATCCCACTCACTCTGATATCATCTGCGCTAGGCAGAAAACGCAAAGCCTTCACAGCAACCTAAGAAGGAATCACTACATTTTGATGGTTCAGCATGCAGAATCAAGGCGCTCATACCTGAATTTGACCTGACGTTGTCCTGTAGATGCCTCTGTAGACATTTCCGAAAGACCCTCCAGCCACAGGATGGTCATCTAATCGGAGAATATGACCGGTGAGGTCTACAGGCGCCTCCGCTGTTCTATTCATCTCATTGGGTCAGATCAAAAACCAAATGAGCTATGTATTGGCTATACTTGTACTGTGTTTTGCGGACTGGCCTGGGGAGGACATGATACAAGAGCATCTGAGAAGGTGGCTGATGGTCGAAGAGATCAACCGAGAGAGTCAGTCTCGAACTGTAATTACAGCGGCAATAACATAAACATGTGCGAATCGAACGGAACAACCGCGTTGTGTGGCTGACCGCCAAGATTTCGTGGCGCATGGATCTTTGAGAGGCAAGGCTGTGGTTGTCAATGTTATTATGTTATTCTCTCACAGCTGGTCTTAATGGGACTTAACCGCAGTATATCTGATATAGGGCTATAAACCCTGTACATGCCGTATGTCGGGACGGTGCACTTGGTTGAAGGAATATGATCAAGTGTATACGTATTTTGATCCTGTATTGAGAGATCAAGTTAACATTGTATAGAAACGCTTGTTACGCAAGCTAATACTGTATGATAAGCGAATTCGCGTGCACACAAGCTTTTGCAAGAGTTTCTCGAGGATAACGTGGGTCAAGAGCTTGATCGCTCAATGCCAGCGGATGTGTCTAGGAGAGAGGCTCGGACTGCAGACGAGGAGAAAAATACGGTTGATCATCAGAAGGAAATAATGTAGGTTGGAATATACTGACCTTAGTGTTCGAGGGATAGACTCCGTTACAAGTGATTAGAAATGAAGAAAAAGATTGGAACCAAGAACGAAAAGTGACTGCGCAGAACGCGTAGTGTGACAACACGTGTGGCGAGCGAGTTGCGACAATACTCGAAACTAAGATACCGAAAACTGTTTAGAGGCTGCCGCATAACTTGCAGCTTCCATGCTCTCCAGTCGTGAGCTGACCTGTGGGTAGTGGCAGGGAACTGCAAGGGCTCGTCAAGTCGACTGCTGATGTAACAGGAAGAAGAAAGCTACATCCAGACCATCACGAAGCTGACCAGTCCGAACAGGAGTCACTGCGTTCGTGCTAGGAGTTTACGGAGGTAGCGAAGGAAAGTACGTCCCTGTGGGCATATCGTAGAGAAATCCCTTGGTGAGCGGGTGACGGTAGGTGATCATATTGGGCGTATTGCATCGACTGCAAAGACCCCATTTGATGAAGCGGTGTAGATGACTATGGATCAGCGTACATTGAGTAAATCAGTGAGGCGTAGACTTTTGTCTGCAAAAGTTATGTTAGTGCATGAGGGGTTGAGTGGTTGGCATACATACATACACTGAGCTTTGCTTGTCGTCCAGGCCGAAGACTAGACAGGATGTGAGGTGGAATGTCGCATATGTATATCTTGGACTCGAGCCAGGCGGTATACACCGGTTGGTGTGAGTTGGGTGAGAGGATAACAAAGTGGAGATACTGAACGTTAAATGATGCAAGGAGCTGATGGCACTCGAAGACCCCAGCTTGATGGTGTGGTCGTAGGAAGCACTAACAGATGAAAATGCTAGACCATGGATGATGTTGGTGTGCCCTTCGAAGGGAGCTCTGACAGTCCGCAGTGTCGACGCGTCGAACTCATAGATCGTCTTCAGCTCGTCATAGCGGTCCTACTGATCGGTCGTGGACATGTGATCGTCTTCCTTGAAGTTAAATGCGGCCAAGATTATTGTTGTCTTTAGTTGTTGTCCAAAACACTGGCGCATAGTTAATTATCCCGCGTCGAGGTGCCCCCATGCTAACGACTTCTGCGTTGCAACATCCTATACCTCAAGCCACTGTGTTGTAATCGACATGACTGCAAGCTTCGTCGAGTCATGCGAGAATCGAACAGCGCACACCTGGTCAACAGAGCTAGTTTCGAATAAGGATCTTCCAGTCTCCAGGTTCATGATATCCGCACTGTAAATTTTCATGTCCCGTTCAACGTCAGCAGCATGCTGTCCGGGAGATATCGATGCAGGCGATAGTACCTGTGATAGTATCTCTCTGACTCACTGAGTGGGCTCTAATTTCAAATGATATTCTCACGATCCCTCATGCTCCCCACGGTGGTTAACGCTTAAGCCTACAGGGTTCGGTGTTGAGAGCTGTAAGCCTGTAATAACATGCTGCTGGTCAAACTCTGTGTCATTCACGTACTATCTCTGATACTCGTCTCGTTTCGTGGCGCTGGCCTCCATGTGAAGATATCATCATCATCATCATCATCATCGGTTTTGTCTTGTCTGATTCATCGCACTCGCTCACTTCCCGGCCGCAGCTGCTAGCCACCAAGTTGCTGTCTGCAGAGATATCCATGCTGGAGCAGGCCTTGGCAAAGTCGTCATCAAATATTCTCACGATCCCCGTCGTCTCCACCTCACAGACTTTGAGCTCCCAGCGACCATTGTCGATATAATTACCCGTGGCGACCCATCGACCGTTCCTTGATACCCCCATCACCCCTACCCCCTGCTCACAAATATACGGTGCCTCCTCAATCTCTTTCCCTGCCTGAAGATCCCACCGCCGAACGGTCCGGCCGAACCTACCGATCATTTGCTCGCCGTCCGGAGAGTAAGAAATGAGATAACACAAGGGCGGAAGTTTACGGCCCTCCAAGGACATTACCGGCGTCAAAATCGATTTTTGGATGCCGCACCGAGCTGTATCGACCTTGAAGTCATGACGGTTTAATCGCTAGGGAGGTTGGCAAGTTTACCAGTTATCTTGATGTATTCGAAGAAGCGTCAGTGAGTTCTCCTCGTGTACTGAAGTTGATGGTAATTTTGAAGATGCCCAACTCGTTTGAACGTTGCGGCGCTCTCCCTGAAGCCAATTGTCAGTCCTGTGCCGGAGGTTCAGATGGAAGTTGACATGCTACCAAGAGGCTGGCTGCGATCACATGATAATGATGTGCTTATGAACACATCTGCCACCTCCTTAAGCTCTTTCCTGTGCATACTCATAGTACAGCATGTCCTTTTTTTACCCCTTCCTTCTGAAACCACAGTCATGTTATGAATATTCCCATGTTCTAGCGCCCCACCGAGCGCCAATCTGAGTGCTAACGTTGCCTCTTCTCCTATACTCGAGAGCTCTTCTGATATGGTTCAGTTATACGTGGGCGTTCGCTCTCACCAACTGTCAAATATTACAAGTAGTTGGTAGATGCATCTACAGCTTCGCTGCATATATCAAAATGTCACATTTTACATTCTCACTTTGCTCATCGCCTGACTATTAATACCAGCAGGGCATTGGATTGATTTGCCTCCGAGTATTCCGTCGGGATACGCAAGGTAAGTTTATTGTGAACGTTCCTCTCTGTCCCCCTCAGTTTTGCTAATATATGTATATTCACGCAAGTCTAATGCTCGCGCTCGACGCCCAAGTAACCAATAGCAACATGACCTATACACCACATATGCGTGTCGCAGATAACGTTCTCCTTTGACCGTCGACCACTTTGACATTTACTTGTCAGTTTTTGTTGATCGCGTCGTGCCCCTACCTGCGCCATGATTCACCCTCCTGAACTCTACGCTTCCCCACTTCTTTATGCTTTACCACTCGCACCCGATCGAATCGGGATTTTTGTGGAGGCACTCTCGCTGATATACAAAGCCCTGGAGCGAGGATTTAATTTGTGGTCGAGTAGTGATATGAGCCGTAGCGTCATTTCACCCGTACGGCTTCTTAATCGGGGCTGTGTCGCGCCGGATGTGACAGGTGGGCTTTTATCATCCCTCTTCCTTCAGCGCAACCCAGAAGTCACTAACTTTTGTATGAACACGGTCTTGCACCTAACTTGGAGTTCCCTTTAATATGTTGCATCAATACATGGTTCCTTTCCTGTTGCTGATTCTGGTCAGATCTCTATGTATCCCTTGCGATTGACGTGAAGTTGGTAATAGTCTTGACTCCTGCATACCAAACCTGTATCGGAACATGATCTTTTAGGCCTCTTTTTTTGTCTTTTGAATCTGATTTTCAGATACACGTACAAGAGCCTCGATAGAATTATTGAACTGATCAACATAGGTATCCTATGAAGATTGAAAGAAAAACTATGTAATTGAACCTAAGTACCATCGTGAAAGGCAGATTAAGCATGAAAAGGCATGTATCCTCTTTGGAACACCAATTTACGGGGCTATTGAATGTTACTTGTCAAACTCGCACCGCAATGCCAGTGCAATCTAGTGAATACCAATGATCTGCTCAAGAGCGTGAAAATTGTGCATATTATTTACATCAATGATACAAGAGTGTGAATCTGACATAGACAACCAATACCTACAGAACGTCCTCGAAGCTGATCTACAAGCAAAAAAACATCCGGCCACTTCCATGCTCTCCAGCTGTGGGTTGCCCTGTGGCAGACGGTTGTGAATTGGATGAACGAGGAACATAATCTTCATCTTCAGCATCGTTGTGCTGCAAATGAATCTGTAAGACCTGGACTACAGCGAGAAAAATGAACTGGGCGTACCAGTTGAGCCGGGGCAAGACGAACATCGAAAATTGGCGGAAATGTACGAGTGGTCCACAGGTGGTGTAGGCGGGCTTTGAAGGTTGTAGCAGTAGAAGATGATTGGTTGGTGGGTAGTCGAGACTAAAAAAAGATGTAAGTTGGAAATCTGATGGTGGCCGTTGACACTTACATTCTTGCGTGGATCTGTTTGTGAACGTCCGTGAGTACTGGCCTGCGATGAGTTGGGAGGCAGGGGCAGTTTCGTAGGGAACTGCAAAGAGACCGTCGAGTCAAGTGCGAAGGAAACATGACAAGAACATACATCCAGGGGATTACGAAGGTCAGCGTTCTGGAGAGGAACTTCCATACGAGGAGAGGAAGGAAGAAGCTTGCGAAGGTAGCGGGAGAAAGTAGGTCGCAGTGGGTGTATTGTAGGTGATTGTCGTGGCGGCTGAGAGGCGAGAGATCTGACAGGTGAGATCACTGGCTTACAACGCCGCATAGCAGGAGGTGTTGCATTTGATTGCAATGATGACGTTTGATGGAAATGTGTATACGAGTGAGGATCATGTACACTGAGTTTGAACCGAGGGATTTCAGCTGCATTAGCACCTGCACTTGTCTGCAAAAGCAAATGAATGTTAGCGCATAACGGATAAATCTGTGTGCGTGAAATGCATACACTGGGCTCTTCTTCTTGTACAGGCAAAATGCTACTAAGGATGTCAGATGAAATGTCGCATATATGGATATTGGCCCAGGCTGTGTAAACCAATTGGCGTGAGTCAGGTGAGAAGATGATGCAGCGAGGATGCTGGACATCAAATGAGGCGAGTAGCTGGCGGGACTCGAAGGCCCAGAGCTTGATGGTGAAGTCATTGGCCGCACTGGCGAGGAGAGCACAATCGAATGAAAGTGCTAGACCTGTGACAAGGCTGGTGTGTCCTTTAAAGGCTCCGACCTTCTTTAGCGTCAAGGCATCAAACTCATAAATTGTCTCAAGGTCGCGGTGGGATGTGTAATTGCTAGCGTTGAAGCTAAATGCTGTTATGATGGTTTTGTCTCGGGCCGTCCAGAACATGGGCGCATTTGTCATTATCCCGCAAGAGGATCCGACTGGACCCACTCTGACACATGTCCCGGCTTGGATGTCCCACACCTCAAGGGACTGTGCCAGAGCTGACTTGACTGCCAGCTTCTTCGAGTCTTGCGATAATCGAATTGCGCCCACGGTTGAACGAGTGCTGTACGATGAAGGGTTTGGGAATTGAACAACCGTGTCTCCAGTTTTCAAGCTCTTTATCCACACGGTACAATCCGATAATGCGCTCGCCAGCAGTGTACTGTCCAAGGAAATATCGATGCTGATCGTACCAATGTGGCCTTCACTGAATGTTTTCACGATCCCCGTCTCAACCTCACAGACTCTGAGCTCCCCGCGTTGGGAACTGAAAGTCCCTTCTGCAGTGACAACCCATCGACCATCCCTTGATACCCCCACCGCACATACTTCCTGCTCACGAACATCTTGCGCCTCATTCATCTCCTTCCGCGCCTGCAGGTCCCATTGCCGAGCCGTCTTATCATCTGATCCGCTGATCAACTGCTTGCCGTCCGGAAAGTAGCATATAGATGAAATGCAGTTCCTCTTAGTATGTTTCGATTTTCCACCCGGGATCAAGGGTGCGACTGGTTCATGACCCTCCAAGGTCATGACTCGTGTCAGAATCGATTTTCTTGATGCTGTACGAGGCTGCCTCGAGCTGGAAGCCATGAGTCTGAATGTGTTGGAAGGACCGCTGGTGAGTTTTCCTTGGAAGTTGACAGTGATTTTGAAGATGCCAAAGTTTGAGCGCTGCAGCTTTTTCCTGCGGAAGCCACTTGTCAGCTCGTTCGTACTGGAGGGTTCAGATGGGGGGGGGGGGGATATATATATTACGAAGAAGCTGGCTGAAATCGTCCAATGATAATAATAATACCTAATGAACCCTTTCCTCGTGATAGCTGTATGTGGCACATCATGATCATATGAGCTTTGTTTACCCCTTCCTAGCCTTCTCAAAGCAGCCATATCTCCACAGCCATGCCAAATATTCTCGTGTTCGTGCGCTAGAACCTGCTCAGCGCGTGCGCCGCAGGTGTCTTCTAGAAACAAGAGTTATTCTGATGGCACCGTGTGTGGGTGTTCACGCTCACGCTGGAGTGGGGTAGCCTAGGGAGGGAGGCCAGGGTTTACGAGAAGGTTTGCAAGAGACTTCGTCAGCACATAGAGGCGCCCAGAGGTTTGCCCAGTGCCATAAGTCAGACCGGATCAAGCACAAGAGGCCAGCTCATTTGTTTATTGGCCAGAGTCCACTGCCCCAATGCCAAAAATTCAGCGAGCATTCTACACCAACAAGTTCTGCAAGGATATCATCGGCGGGCAGGTGCGCGCATTTTATATGCGATAGCGATTGATTCAAATTGGCAGGTATCTTGCGTTGTTTATAGTAGCGCGAAAAGACTTTATTTGAAGGAGTGTTATTGTCGTCGGTGAGTCAGGTATTTTTATGAACATTACCTTTCTAGGTCGACGGAGAAATGGTATGCTCGAGCGGTTCATGAAAGAAAGGTTATGAACTTCCAAAGGAGACGTATTCAGTCTCGCCAACTCTCGAGGGTGAAGAGGAGCTCACCATCCCACGAAGCTGGATGACTTTGACAACGTTAGCTTGCCCAGGTGAAGGATGAAGACGATGAACCGTCTTACTTTTGAACACAGGTAGATTTGATTGGACTGCGAGCTTCTTCGAGTCGTGCGAGAATCGAATTGCGTCCACCCCGTTATCAGTTTCGAATACGAGTTTTCCATTTGTCAGTGTCAAATTCCCATATCCGCGCTGTGGAATGCCATACCTCACGAAGGCCAAAACTTATGCGACCTATTGAAGGAACAATAACTCCGCTGTGGACCATTGGGTCATAGCTAGTGGTCCCACATATAATTTGATGTACCTTCGGCCGCTGCCTGTTGTGGGACTTGTTTCGCCGTTGTTCACGAGGTCTTAAAAAGAGGGCCCCTTCGAGCCAGCTTTCCATATCACCCACCCATCATGGAGACTATTTCCCGAGCTTCATTTGACAACCTTCCCACCGAGCTTGTCCTCCTCATCCTGCAATATGCAGCCGAACCTACTTTTACCCAACCTGAGCAATATGTAGTCAAGAATCCATATTCAACCGCTCGTACACTCTGTCTAGTGTCTCGAGCTGTCAGGCGTGTTGCATTGCCCGAAATGCTACATACAGTATTACTGGGCTTTCGCAACGTAAGAGCTTTCGCGCATGCTTTACGCATGCAGGCAGAATACGCTCAGACAGATTCCAGTCTCTGTCTTGCGTACACACGTTACACACGCAACATTTGGATCGGACATCCCACCTCTGTACCTGAGTCAGACCTTGACCTCTTGGCTCCGGTACTCCTCAGCGCACCATCGCTTGCAATCGACTTTTTAAGCATGGACCTTCTGACACGCTGCGTGGAGCATGCATGGACCCACATGGACAAGAACATCGACCGCCAACATTCGCCACCTCCGTGGCGCACAAAAACCTTAACGCTATCGGGGATGGTGATTTCCCCATGGCACATCACTACGCGGCGTCCCTCAGGATCAGCCTTCCTGGCTTCCGTCGCTCACCTCGTCGTGCTCCCCCACACACAGATAGACTCAAATTTACATGTCATTCGTCGGATTACGGGCGTTATTGGATTTCAAGACTACGCTCTCCCTCGGTGGATGAGGCACGCTCCATGGACTTCATTTAGGAGGCTTGAAAGCATCTCTTTAGCTTTCCCGCGTATTAAACCCTCGCTCAATGTATATGCATTCATCCGAGGAATGAATTTGCAGACGGAACTGTTGACGTTCCCCGCTTCCCTTGTGAAGGGCCACCGTGTGCCCCTGGAGATAAAAGAGTCTGCGGAGACTGGAGACGGGCATATTTCTTTGAACGATGTTTGTCTTGTGGTATCTGACTCTCAGGTGCACTTTAGTGTATTTCATCAAGAGTGGGAGAAAGTTTGGGCATGCGGATTGTATGCTGAAGGGGGAGCAGTGTCATAATACGATTAATTATTCGATATACGTACGCCTTCGCAATTGGATTCCTGTATCAAGTGTGTATAATACTTCTTGGCATCGATCAACGGGCTTGGTCAAGACTTTGTTACTGAGGATTCATGAGTGAGTAACTCAACTATAATCTCGGTTGTAGATCCTTGACATGGACAGGTGGGACTCTTACGAGACGTCTGGCATCGCCGGGGCAAAAGTCCATCTCGATACAAAATCAATTATAATCATAATCTTCCCCTTCGCGCGAGCACAAAGATGGCGACTTGCTACTGAGTCGAATTATTCGTGCTGTATAGGCCAGGCTAGTTACGAGCCTATAATATCTCACACCTCAAGGCAATTCATCGTTTCTGATTTGACTGCGGGCTTCTTCGAGTTTTACAACAATCGAACTGTTGCTACGGAATGGTCACTTTTGAACGTAGTTCAGCGGACCACGGTTTTCCTGGCGTCCAAATTCCGTAACCACTCCCTGACCTGCCTGCGCTCTTTCCTCGCCAGCTCGCAGGACCTATCGTCGTGCGGTCTTATCCGCTGATTATTTATTCGCCGTCTGGGGAAAAAAACCAAATGGAGTCGAAATACTTAGTAGCAGATCCGTTGCTCGCCATTCAGGAGATTGAGAGTGAAAGGCCTATGACCAAAGTCGTGGCCGGTGTCAGAATCGACTTGTTTGATGCTGCACCGCTGGGCTGCATCGAGCTGGAAGGTATATTCGTGAGAAAGGTTGGCAAGGTAGCCCTATGTTAGACAGTACATGCGGTATGTTGTAATCTATGGTACTCTATGTGCGTTCATGGTTTAGTAATCCTGTAATCCTGGTCCAGGCTTGCGCGAGGACAATCAATGCCGTCTGTAGGCGATTGGGTTGGGTAGATGGCTAAGCACTTAGCGCATCGTATGGGAGTCACTGCTTCTTTGGGGGGCTCACGTCTCCGAAGGTGTTCTCTAGGCGTTTTGTTCGAGCGATGTACTTGAGGACTTCCTTGATGCTCTTTCCTTCGTTCAGGAGGCCTTTGAGGCTGTTTGCGCGCGTTCCTAGTACGGCTTTCATTATTGATCTCTGTCTCGCGTATGCTGGGCATGCGATTAGGAAATGGTGTACTGATTCCTCTCTTTCTTCGCAGGCTGGACACGTCGGGGAGGGCGCTCTTGATATTCGGTGAAGGTGTTTGTTCAGGGGAATGTGGCCTGTGCGAAGTTGGATTAATAGGGCTGCGTGCTTTCGTGGATAGTCGTCTGTGAGCTTGTTGAAAACGGTTGGACGGGAAGGATGGATCTATTTCTTTGAATCTGGCGTATCGGGGTGAGTTTTCCAGAGTGGTTTTTGCCTCTCTATTGATCGTTGTGTGGAAAACTTGTTTGATAGCTGACTTGCTGGTCGGGAGGGTGAGTGAGGGATATTCGTGAGAAAGGTTGGCAAGTATGTCTAACTCGTTCGAGCGCTTGGGCGCTTTCCCTGCCAATGTCTATCGTCAGTTCATCTGCGCGGAACTCTTGGATGGGATTTTCATCTTACCAGGAGGCTAGCAAGGAAGAAGGGTAATTGCCTGAATGATGAGCATACATGCACATCTGCCACATCTCTTTGTATTTGATGACAATTATTCCTCGTGACGGACGTGCTTTTTACTCCATTCCCTCCTGCCACGCCATTCCTGTGTAGGATCCGGACTTCCTGTAAGCCAACAGACGCCAGTTTGTTCCCAAAATGCAGTGCCTTTTTATCCACATCAAAAAAAGTTATGTGAAAGCCTTGGCACTCGTGCAGAACTAAATCATGCGATGCTGCTTCATATATCCGTCCCGGAGATACAATAATACAGCATGTAATGGAGGGCTGTACTTGCATCTGACAAAATACGCGAGTTTCATAGTTAGTTTACATGTCGGTCAACTATGGGACAGGTTGATGTGATATAACACATACGCCGGATGATAACAATCAAAAGTAAAATGTTCACGAGACCAGTTTAGAAGCAGCCACACAACCGGCCACTTCCATGCTGTCCGGCGGTAACCTGCACTCCTGTGGAAGGTCGTTGCGAATTTGGATGAGGTGAAGGAGGAGTAGAAGGAACATAGTCTTCATCACGAATCAAGTCCTCGTCAAATGTGGGAGCACCCGCTGTAGCATAGCGCTGCAAATAGATTAATGAGACCTGAAATATAGTGAGAAAAATTATTTGAGCATACCAATTTACCCGGAGCAAGAGGAACATCGACAATAGGCGGTGATGCATGAGTCGCACGAGCGGGCCACCAGGTTGATAGGTGGTGTGGTCGTGTCTTGAAGGTGGTGGGAGCAGTGGCAGAGGATTTGGGTGCTGATATGTGTCGAGCCTGAAAGAATGTAAGTCGAAAACGAGATCATGGCAGCCGACACTCACGTTCTGGGGATTCATATCCGAATGCGCGTGACTCGTGGCTTGCCCAGAGGGAGAGGTGCTGTGAGGTAGGGGCAAAGTAGCAGGGAACTGTAAGGGCTGTCAAGTCGACTGTAAATGTATCAGGAAGAGGAAGCATACATCCAGAGGATCACGGGGCTGATCAGTCCGAACAGGGGTCATGCGAGAAGGAAGCATTTTGCGAAGGTAACGAAGAAAAGTATGCTCCTGTGGGTATATTGTGGGGAAATCTCTTTGTGGGCGGGGGAAGATAGGTGATTGTATTGGGTTACGGCGCGTGGCACGACGTGTTTGCGTTGGACTATGAGGAATTAATGGGGTGGTGTAGACGAGTAGAGATAACGTACATTAAGGAGTTGTGGATTTGTAGCTGCACTTATCTGTAACAGAATGTTAGTCTACGAACAGATATGTGTATGTAACAGTATGCTTGGCTACATACATTAGGCTGCGCTTCTTGTGTAGACTGGATAGTGGTAAGGATGTGGGGTGGAATGTCACATATGTAGATATTCAAGTCGGTTTGCGGGTAAATGGTGTATGCCAGTTGGTGTGAGTTGGGTGAGAAGATGAGGTGGTGAAGAATACCGATATCGAACGAGGCTAGGAGTTGGCGGGACTCAAACGCCCAGAGCTTGATGGTGGATAAGCAAGCACCAGCAAGAATAGCACCATCAAATGAAAGTGCTAGATCATGGATGCCGCGAATGTGCCCTTCGAAGGGAGCTCCGACTGTCTGCAGTGTCGATGCATCGAACTCATAGATTGTCTTGGGCTCGTCATAGTAGTACTCGCGCCGATCGATATCGGTCATGGTCATGTTGTAATCGTCATACTTGAAGTTAAATGCGGCCACGATTGTTTTGTCTTTGGTTGTCCAAAACACTGACGCATGTTTGATGACTCCGCTAGCATATTCTTTCCCCACTCTGACAACCAATTTCTGCGTTTTAATATCCCACACCTGGAGACACTTCGCCACGCTTGAATTGACTGCGAGTTTCTTCGAGTCTTGCGAGAATCGAACAGCTCCGGGTCCCGTTGCATCAGCTATCTCGAATATGAGTTGGCCGGTGTCCAAGCTCCATACCCGCACTGTATCATATACCCCAGAACTCGCTAGAAGGGTGCTGTCCGCGGAAATATCAATGCAGCGGATATGCCCTGAATGGCCTTCAAATGTTCTCACGATCCCCGTCTCAACCTCCCAGACTTTGAGCTCCCCAGCGTGATTAAAGTCATCTCCACCTGCAGTGACAACCCATCGACCATCCCTTGACACCCCCACAGCCCAAACTTCCTGCTCACAAATATACCGCGCCTCCTTGAACTCTTTCCCCGCCTGGAGGTCCCACCGCCGAACGGTGTTATCCCCAGATCCGCTGATCATTTGCTCGCCGTCCGGAAAGTAGGATATGCATATATTATGGTAGAGACTCCCTGGATATTTATCAGTCCATTCATGGCCCTCCAAAATCGTGACTGGTTTCAGAATTGACTTCTTGGATGCTGCGTCGGGGTGTGTTGAGCTGGAAGCCATGACGGTTTATTCGCTTTGGAGGTTGGCAGGTGTCCCAGTTATGTCGATGGGTCCCAAAGACTACCAGTGAGTTCTCGTGTATTGTTGTGAAGTTAATGACTGTGTTGAGGCTACCCAACTCGTTCCCTGCTGAAGCTAATGGCCAGTTCCGTGGTGGAGGTTCAGATGGAGATTTCCAAGAGGCTGGCTCCAATCGCCTGACAAAAGATACTACTCTTTAAGAAGTTCTGTCCTGTGCATAGTACAGCATGTGCTTTTTTTATCCCTTCCTTCTCAAACCTGTTTCTCACTTTCCAGCTCACAATCATTCTCATGCTCTAGCGCTCCAGCCTGCCCAACCTGCATCAACTGTTATAGACCGTTGAACGCCAATTCGAGCGTCACATGCGTCTTCTCCTTTCACCCGAGAGCTCGTCTAATAATTCAGTCATGCGTGGGTGTTCCCTTTCACCAATAGCCGAGTCTTACCAGTATCCGAGTCTTGGGCAAATACATGTACAGTTTCGCTGCATGCTTGCAGTTCCTGGCGTGACTAAAACCCGCCCAAGCGCTGATCTAACCACTACACCTGGATCTCGAAGCCGAAGATGACACCATCCGTAACAAGCAAGTATTCGACAAGTGTATCCGAGGACTATTCTTATAGTAGGGCAAGGAGACTCTATCGGAAGAGTATTGTCGAGAGGCGTTTTCATGAAAATGACCCTACTATACCGCTGGGTGAACGGATGCTCTAGTGCTTCACGAAAGAAAGGTTGCGAGTTTCCAAAGGAAATGTATTCAATCTATAGGGCAAAGAAGGTCCATGTTGGTACAGGCGCACTGTCGAAGCAAGAGGAGAGCATGTGAAGCTCCAGGTATGTAATGCGACTCCTTGAACTGTTGTGAGCCTAATTGAAACGCGGCTCATAGAGTTGACATTGGTGCTTCTGAGCTCTATTCTTTCCCTCTTTGCACTTTGTATCTTTTACGATCGTGGATCCTGTGTCGTATGTCGTGGCGCTGTCCTCGGTCGTAGGAGTATGATCGGTTGTAAGCGTACTCTACTCCTGTGTTGAGAGCTGAAACTTGGTATAAAACGCTTGTTATGCTTGTATTAAGCAGGTATAAAGGCACCGATATAAGATGGAACCAGTGAACTCGCATGCTCACTGGCTTTTGCAGGCGGTAGTGTTCTCAAGGACGCTGTGGGTAAAGAGCTTAATGTCAGATTGAATGACTGCGGGCCAGCGATATTTGTAGACCTGCAACAACTTCTTGCAGGCAACCAATGAGGATCTGATTGTCAACGGAACCATTGCAAGGACTCCATCAGAGAAGCTTTCTGAAATTTCAAATGATACCCTTGTCCAGCCTCCTCCGCACTAACATGGACATCATGTAGCTGTATATATTCGTTTTGATGCTACTGCTAGTACTCCTACTAGTATACTCTGCATACATAGGCATCGTGGTAGAAGAGAGTAGATAAGTGTGGAACCGGTTATTTAATCGCCGAGTAATGCCGAAAGCAATTGGGGGGCAGTGGCTCCCCGCAAGCTCCCCGTTCTGTCATTCCGCACCCCGTCGGCCGTTATCGTGGGGCGTAATTCTTTCCTGCACAGCGAACCGTGTCTACTTTCTGACCACTTCCTTGCATTGCACACTACTCCTTCTACTTCATTTTTTGATTTTTTTTTTTGCGGACGGAGCGTCGCAGACATGAATGCAGCGCGGTCTAGTGCGCTTAACCAGCGGAACCGACTCCTATTGCAGACAGCTCCTTTGAGGACGGCAGCACAAAGTAGGCGGGTGTTGACTACTTCAATACCAGTTGCCTCACCTTCCAGTTCTTTGCCGTCTTCCGGTCATGGACATGGACACGGGAAAGCATTCAATTCCTCGCTTGCCGTAGAAAGCACAATTGCACGCAACGATCCTGCCGAATTCGCTACCATCAATCAGTTCGAGATCTCACAAATGTTCCCGAAACCGATCTCCCCGATAAAGCAACATGAAAAACTCGTGCAGTCTGGGGCACTTCGAAGTGACGATCATCAGGTTCGTATCGTCGGCAAACTTCAGCGTTTCTGGGAGCAGGTGCTCCAGTATGACCCTCCACCTATACCCGAAGCGAGAACAAGTGATTCATTGGTGATTTTCTTTCATTCTCACTGAGGCCCGCTGACCCATTCGCTGCTAGATATCCCGTTTGTTTTCTCGTGCACCTCCAGTACCGGAAACAGCGCCCGCATCGGCGCCAAAAGGTCTTTACCTTTATGGTGACGTTGGCACAGGCAAGACGATGCTTATGGACCTCTTTTACCAAACACTGCCCCCTTCCATCACACGCAAGCGTCGTGTGCACTTCCACGCCTTCATGATAGATGCACATAAACGCATACACGCTGCTAAAATGACCATGGGACATTCTGGTGGCGACCCCATTGCTCCTGTTGCGCGGGACCTAGCAAAGGAGGCGTATGTGCTATGCTTTGACGAGTTCCAGGTTACGGATATCGCAGACGCAATGATTCTGAGGCGTTTATTGGAGGGCTTGATGAATCATGGTGTAGTCTGTGTAATCACATCCAAGTGCGCGTCCCGCTTTGCATGATGGTATTTTAGGACTGACTGTCACACAGTCGACACCCAGATGATCTTTACAAGAATGGAATTCAACGCTCGAGCTTTATACCCGCCATAGAACTTCTCAAGACGCGCTTTGAAGTGACGGACTTAGACTCAGGAACTGGTGTGTATTTAATCAATATTCTTCCAGCGTATGGTCTCACAATTATATGCACAGACTACAGACGGATACCACGCGCTCTCTCACACGTTTACTATCACCCGTTAACACCGGAAAATAAAGCCGAGATAGACAAAATCTTTAATTCACTGACACGTCCAACTCCTGCCGCTGCACTTCAAGATCCTGTTATTGAAAATCGCCCAATAACAACGTGGGGCCGCACACTTCGCGTTCCGCTTTCCACCTCAAAGATTGCGCGATTCTCGTTCGAGGAAATTTGCGGTCGTCCGCTGAGTGCCGCCGATTATTTGGAGGTGACGAAGCAGTTTAGTACTCTGTTTATTACAGATGTACCGAAAATGGGGATGGACCAGAAGGATATGGTATGTTTCTCCCATTCGGAGATATTTTTCGGCATTAACCATCATTTTCCAGGCAAGGCGATTTATCACATTCATAGACGCATGCTACGAATCGAAGGCAAGTTCGCGTACTTCATAATTGTGGTCGATAATCTAATGACTAGTGCAGACAAGGATTTTTGTATCGTCAGAAGTACCCATATACCAGATCTTTTCGGATGAGTCGACACGTTCAGGGAAGGGCATTTCAGATCACATGCGGAGTGTGATGGATGACCTAGTGCGTTTCTTTCTTCAATTCCTCTCTCACGTCATCTCAATTTTTGTGAAGGGCCTATGCCCGGAAGCTGTGGGCTCAAGCTCGATGTTCTCAGGCGATGAGGAGATATTTGCGTTTGCGCGGGCTTGCTCGCGGCTGGTGCAGATGGGGAGCAGAGAATGGGCAGAGACAACTTCTCAGTAACAAGGACAAGCATATACCTATGCGCTCCCTGGTACATAAGTATTATATATATATTGCTGATCTCTCTGTATACAAACTCATTCTGACATCTTCATCTGCAAATCCACATGTTTACATCGTCACTGTAAGCATTCCTTAGGGCGTGACCGCGATATGCTGACCCATTTGTGATTGTTTGCAGGTTTCATTGACACCGATATATCTATACAAGTTAAGTTCGCAAAGCAATGTTGTCCACATTATCTCCCACAGCGGCTGGTAACTTACGTCTTGTTATTGCTCAATCTCGTACGAATCACCTTATCTCTCCTATGTGACGTACTATGACTCGGTGGGCGCTCTCGTTTCCGATGGGGGGAATGCGTTGATCAGCAGAAATAAGGTCCCGAACTAGTCACTGATCAACGCATTTCCCAAAGCGCTCCTATCCAGTCAGACTCCCTTACGCGCCTGCTTACAATTCGCGAACACGTCGCGAAAATACTTAAAGACCCTTCGCATGGACCCGCACTCCCGAACTTCCTGAAGCCCATGATCGGGATTTGTCATGCGCCTACCCTGGGAATATCTTCGACGAGCTACGTATAAATGCGAGGAGAATGCTCGAAGGTACTCCATCAAATTCCGCTACAGCATGTCAAACACCCCTGTTACCGAAATCATCACGCTCACCAGCAATGATGCGATGAAGACGACTTCCAACTTCCAGGATGCCGTTGGGCTCTTGCGCCAGTCCAATTCTGAAGGCCTCCAACAAATGTACTGGGGCGATCGCGTCCAGCAGCCTGGAATCAGGCAGTGGTTCATCAGTGAGCCATGCCGACTGTAGTGATTCCGTGTTGAGCTAATCGCGCGCACAGATTGGGACCATCGTCCTCAGAAGTCAGAGTCGACGGCCGCAACAGCTGCGCAGATCAAAGAAAAGCTCGCCGCAGTTGTCGACTCCCCGCCGACGCGCAGGCTTGTCGCTTTCAACCCCTTCCCACCTACCAATTGCTTTGTCGCGCCGTTCACAGAAGTCATCATCAGCACTGTAAAGCCTGAAACCGACCTGAATGAGTTCAACAAGATTGTTGACGAATCGTTGGATGTGTGTCATGGCTTTGAGGGATGCTACGGAACTGCGTGGGGATACGTCGTTAATGCAGAAGGCGCAAATGAAGTAGTGTTGTTGTTAGGATGGGAGAGTCCAGAGGTGAGTACACGTAATCTAGAAAGTGTGAAACGATGCCCATCACATGCCGATAACTCTCAGCATCATGTTGCGTTCATGAAGACGGAACCTGCCAGGGTAACAACAGCTCCTTACGTTGAGGGAGTGGAGACGTCAACTGTCTTCTATGTTCAGACGCAAGATGCATCAAAGTGACGAATCAATAAAGGGCTCGAGCGATTGCTCTAGTGATACATTGTGACCTTATTACAAACGAACGTTCCTTACGCCTTCGGACGTCCCTTAGCAGTCTTATTTTAACAGATGACTCGAATGATTACAATAATAGATGTTTATAAACCACATTCGCTGTCGTCTTTTCCTCGTTCTCTTCTCCGAATAGTGCGCGAATGTCTCTTCGACAACGCACTCTCGATACGGCGGTGTATAGTTGACCATGCGCGAACGAATCCGTGCGCAAGTCGAGCACTGCTTTTTCTAACGTCAGCCCTTGACAACCGTTTAAAAGTCGTTGCATAATGCCGGTCGCAGTGGAAACTGCTTTCGATTGACTGTCCAGCTTGAGCGTGGTGGATTGAAAGCAAATGTGATCCGAGACACGCAATGTATCTCGCCAGTGTTGGGCATCTGTACCTCCACAAATCTTCGATGAAGTGCAGCGATGCGCACACGTGCGTTACGCACAAGTCCATTTTCAACGGACATGTTGCGCTGTATTGCACATACGGCGTTGACTTTAAGATCCAATCGATGAGGTGGCGTGTTTGGATGAGTCAACATGGCGAGATAGTCCGGAGTTTGTTCTGGAGCATCTGGAGGAGCTTGCTCAGCTTCTTTGCTTTGGACACTTTACCCACCAGGATGACAGTAGGTATAGCACGTGCGCCATCGGTGCGCTGCAAATCCTGAAATGAACCAATTGAGGCAGCAACATCTATAGAAAGTACGGAATGGACTCACATTGACACAATAAAGCTCTAGAGACGTGCTCTCGTTTACAGTGGTGGTGACAATGCGAGCATTGACGAAATAAATGCCATCTTCCGGTGGAGCATTTCTACCTCCAAAGATAAAAACGGAAGCAGGAAGATCTCCAACACCATCTTCAGGGTCGGGAGAAACCGGCACAAACCCTTCCATCTTCCAAAAAGTTTTCTTGGGATCGAGAATATAGCGAGCGGCGTTTTGAACGCCAACTATGCCGTGATAAGTGCATGCCGATGCCATGGTAGTCAATGCTGAAGAAAAGATTGCAAAGAACGGAATATATCGCGAAGGAGAGACAGGAGAGGTGAAACCGATGCTAACGACATGTGATATCGGGCGTTGAAATAAACGGGAGGGCATGTGACGCTCAGGTGGAGCACAGACAGGAGAGAGATGCACAAAAGGCAGATCATGTGGAGCTCAAGTGGAGCGCAGACAGGAGAGTCACGCGTTTTGGTTCCGCGGAACCAAACGTTTCGTACATACATATGTTAGATATCTACACAGTCGTGACCATGTTTATTATATGCCCGTCAGTCCCTTTCCCTTGCTGTCGACGGCGAAGCTCCCACGTGCAACATTCGTGCCCGTCATTCCAGAAGTGAAGCCGTTCCCAGCCTGATCTTTCCCCTTCTCCAGGATATGCGTCACGACGTCAACATCTTTTGTCGTGTTAAAGACGGTATCCAGTTGTTGCTTTGACGGTGTACCCAGAATGCCCTGCGCGCCTTGATTGGAGTAAAACACTTTGAAAGCTAGGAAGTGATGTGATTAGATAGCGATCACACGATTAAATCAGTGCTCACAATCAACTACTTCGGTTAGAGGGATCGTTCTATGCATGCGTAGCAATCGACGTTAGTGGTGTATCACCAGATGGTACTCGTGTACTTTACCTGTCTGCAAAATATGAATCAGGTTACGGATCATCCAATAATCAAAAGTCAAGATGCTTACCTCCTGCTTTCCATTTCTTGTACTACGACAACGTGAGATCGGATGTCCACGAGTTGAAGTCAAGTCGAGATCAGCTTACCTCTGTTGGATTAACAATGACAGTAAACTCGTCTGTCGACTGAGTGTCGGGCTGGTACACGACCTTGGTGAGGGACTTTGTCATGATGGATAGAGATCGGGTGTGGTGCGCAGTAATTGGAGGGTATTATAGTAATCTCAGTGCTTCGGTAAAATGCAACGACGACGACGACGACGATGATGATGATGTAGTTGTTGGTTGAATGTTGGATGAGGTCAAAGGGAGCCTGTGCAGGTGACCTTTATACCCCACACGCCACTTTGACGTCACTAAATTAACGAGCGCTTCGATGTCACGCGACCATCAGCGCATCACGTGCCAGCGCCCTTTGAACACAAGGAAATAACAATAAGATCATTAATGTATGTAACGAAGGTGTCCAAGATACGGTCGGCTCTCAATAAGGGTCTCCAAAGCGAACACAATAATGGTACTTTAGCCTACCGTGAGTCAGCTCAGCCTTGTCCAATCCAATGCCGGTGTGGATCGCCTGCCGCTATGGATACTTACATGGGTCAAAGGAACGAGGGAAGGTCTAGGAGAGGGGCCGAAATGAATACACGTGATTCGAAGACAACCAAAGATACTAGCCTTCCGTGGGCGCATTGAAAGGGAAACGCAGTCGCAGCAAGATGTCTCACAAGGCGTTCACACTGTTCCAGTGATAGTGGATCGTTGAACATGACCGCGCCTGAGTGATCAAGTAATGAGTAAAAGTGTATCGAGAGCACATTAACGTTAATACCTCGACACGCTTTTGAGTTGATCAAATCCAGAAGCTCCTGTGGACACCAGCGAAGAGCCTTGAGCCACCGCGACTCGTCGTCCTTGGTGTTATCGGTGTCTTTTTGCTGCGATAGGCTAGGAAGGGATGCTCCCTCACTTTCGAGAGTTCCAAGGTAGCCTTTGACAAGATCTCGCAGCTCATCGTTCATGAGTAACTATACCACAGGATAATGAGCCCGCAACACCATGCAAATATCTACACGTACCTTGTCGCCCACAATCGCAGGTATTGCTCTGACGAAGACCTGCACATACCCGTTACTTGCTTCATCTCCCGCACATTCCGATTCCAACGAGGTCAACTTCAAGTTAGCCAATCCCTCAAAGCGCACACCCCACCGGTCGAATGCTGACTGTACTTCTTCGATAGTCGCCAAGCGCGAAGCTTCATGACACGTGAGTAAAATAGGCACAGCGGGGGACAGATCCAAAACTTCGACGCCCTCGGTTCCGTCGCAATGTCGTAGGAAACCAGAGCAAATTTCTGTTAGGAAGCGTTCGACTCGGACTCGTTCATCCGCAGCGTGTTGATCAATCAGGATCAGAGTTGAGCCAGGGGGTTTCCCATGCTCCCGGTGCGTAGGATTATCTAAATCAACTAAACAGGCTATGAACTTGCGGTCAACCTGGTTGATGACCTGTGCCTTCAATAAGTCTCTTTTGTGAAATCTGGTTCGTGCATGCTCGGAGCTTGATGGTGTCCCGAAAGCGCGGGCGCAACACGAAGGATGGTTAGGGTGAATAAGAGCATAACCCTGATCGTCGGAAGCTTGATTAGCAAAGAGCGGCAAAGATGGAATCTTTGGCTCTGTGGTGGCATATGCGTCGTTCGCCTTAGATACCGAATGGTCAAATTGAGGTCTATCTCAAACATTCTGAACCTACAACAAGAGCTTCTTGTAGCCAATCGGGTATTTTATCATGAGCAGGACCGGAACATGGACCCTGACCTTTCCTCAGAAGACGTGGAATTTGAGAAACACGGTTCACGTTAGCCGTGTTCGTTCCGTCGATCTTGTGGCGCGAATTTTGAGAATAGGAATTTCCAGTACGAGCATTCACAATAAACATTTCACCCACGGCAGGATCTTCCCAAACCGTCGTTTGCGGAATTTCCTCGGAGATGTTTCCCTTTTGATCACGATTAGCTGAGTACCAAAGCTTAATGGTAGGCTCCCAACTGCTCACCGGGTGAATGAACACCGCCCGTGCTTCTTTCGGCTCTGCCTTCCTACTGGCTGGCGGCTGAGGGACATTGTTTCGGCCCGCACTATTTGAAACTATGGAGACTTTGCGCTTCTTGGGCGGGGGATCACAACCTTCCTCACCACCGCGTTTGCCGGATGCGAAACCATGTCGAATCAAGAATAAATCTATCACAGAAGAGAGGAATGTTGTCACAGCGTTCTTATGCTGTATTTGCCAAATTCAAATCTTCCGGGGGCCTGTGGACAAAAATTTACACACCTCAATCTGAACTGCGGATTTTGCTGGTTCCAGGCAGTTATCGATGAGTCGCGTTGGTATGACCAAATTAAGAACATAGATAGGTTTATTCTCGCCTTTTCGGGGCGAACGGCGGACCGCTAGGACTGAATTTAGAACAACATTCTCAATTGAAGCAGACCGACCTACATGATCGCAGATTTGTTTCCCCTCCTTCATCATATGCCTACAGTACATGAGAATCGTGAAGATACCACAGATACGTGACTTACATGCTTCATGAACGTACTATTTGAGAATTTACTGTCAATTAGGCGATGAAGATCGCAGAATGATATCGGATGCTTGTTTATGTCTGAGAAACGACTCAGCAAACGCTGTAAATATGCTTGGTTCATACTCACACAGATACTGATGAGCCTATTGTGTCGTGAGTCAACAGGTGTCATGCAAACAGGTGTTCTCACCTTCGAACGTGCTCCAACAAGGGATATAAATCCCTCCACTGTCAGATCTTCAGATGTAGCATCAATGTCTTCTACATGCTGTGCCAGTCGATCATGAGTAAATGACGCTGGGTTCGAATCTATTTCCTCACCTCGGTCAGTGCCCGACCATACATGTGTCGAAATGCAGCCAAGATTGAACGGGTCTGACATCGTGTCAAGTGTGAAACAAGATGCCATCTGTTTTAAAATATTTACATGCCTTTGGGATCCGAAGAACGTGCCCCTTGCTCGAAGCATTGTCTCTTGATTTGCTGTCATCTTGAAGAGTAAATGACACTCCAGGAAACATAAGAGCGTATGTCTCAAGCTCTTGCTTTATCGCATCTATAGTCTTAGCTGCAGAGGGATGAGATTGACGACGAATAGGGAGCTATTTGTGCGCGTCATAAGAAGAAACGCCATGTATAACAGTAGATAACTTGGCTCACGCTAAAGAATGCGTCCCTGACGCATACGACAGTTCCTGCAGTTTCTCTTCGCCACCGAATCGATGGACCTGAGTACAAAGACTTCCCACCCTGCAACACTAGTTGAGCCGTATTCGCACAACAGGCGCACTCACGAACCTTGAGGATGACAGACCAGCTTTCCCGAGACCGAGATGTGCGTGACGAAATTTCCAAACAGCACAATTCAGCCATTGATGATAGAGCTATGGAAAGTCTCAGCGACCATTCAAATTGGGACAACGTGTGGAATAGCACAGAACCTTCTCCGCGAAAGCCAAATGTCGAAACAGAGTCTAGGGATGCTGGTGTATATGCTTTGGATGTATCTGCGGTTACTGGCTGAGTGACACGTCTGAATACCATAACACACGACTCACTGTATCTTCCTTCCTCTGACCCCTTGCCGATCATAGTCAATCCAGCTTTGCTAATCCCAGCACCATTATCTCGCACCCAACAGCTCCATTCTTCGCAGTCTACGCCAATATCCACCTGAGATGCTCCGGCATCTAAGGAGTTCTGCAGCAGCTCTGAAACTACTTGTGGTAAGGAAGTAAGGAGTTGTGCGGAACGTAGTTTTGCACGTGTCTCCACAGAGAGCTGGTTCAAAGACGTTTCACATGACATGGTGATAACCAAGAAAGTTTTGTCTACCAATGACGCATTGGTGTATTGAGGAGCAGTATCTAAATAATTACATGACAATCTTCCACTGGGCGTTGTTTGGCAAAAGCCTTAAAAACAAATAAACAAATATGGTAGGTTCAATATTATTGCTCGGTTTCAGGGAAGTAGTCGGCCAAACATCCATTGCCAAAGCCCGCAGGAAGGTTGAGGTTCAACGTTCAACAGTCCGACCATTCGGACAAAATAAATATCATTACATCCTGAACACGCCAAATCCCTTTCCATCGCCGTCCCACGTAGTCGAGCCAACCGATCCCCTCCCGCGTGACGTAGGACGCTCTCTTGCTGCCAGCGCGAGCCCAAGACCTACCACGTCTCGTGTGTCTGCAGGCTTGATAATACCATCGTCCCATAAACGAGCAGTAGAGTAGAGCGCTGTTGACTGCGCTTCAATGTCTGCTTTCAGTGATGAGTGTTGGCTAGGGTCTCTGCAAATGGTGCTTAGTTCGTAGAAGGGAATATTAATATTTGTGTTAGGGAACTGACTTAGAGACCGTAGCCATGACTTGCGATAGCTGACCAGAGCCCATGACGGATACCTTCGCATTCTGTTATGACTGTTATCGCAAGGAACTGCATTTCAAAAAGTTCCGGACTTACGGGCCACATCCACAGGAACCGCGGGGAGTACTAGATTACAAGGCACGAACGTGAAACCACTTATGAATATGTCTAAACGGAGGTTACTTACAGCGCGCCCAGCCATTCCTAAAGAAGAATATTTTCGTTAATCCAAGAGAAGATCCTGAATGGAGCACGCATTACCATAATTACCAGCTCCAAAACTTCCTCCGACAACGACGGTTAACTTCGGAACATCGGCGCATGCAACTGCTCGAACCATTTTGGCACCATCTTTCGCAATCCCTCCTCTCTCAGCCTTTGAACCTACCATATAGCCTAGATCGAGACAGGTCAGGTGATCTAGCAACTGGAACTATAACAACCACTCGCCAGTGACGTTCACCAAGAATAAAAGTGGAATTTGACGTTGTGAACATAGTTGGATAAAGTGTGTGGCTTTTAGAGCCGATGGCGAGAATAGAATTCCATTGTTCGCAACAATACCTACTTCGTACCCATGCACATGAGCAAAGCCCTGGACCACCCTGTAAGGGAATGTAGGCCGAGGATTAAGAAAAGTCTCACCGTAATCATGGTCGGACCATATTCTTTTTTGAATTCTCTGAAACGGCTACCATCTACTATCCGAGCAATCACATCTCTCATATCGAAAGCCTGGCGCGAATCAGTGCCAACAATACCATGTAGCTCCGAAGCGGGGTACACAGGGTCCTCTGGCACTGCTGATGGCTAATCTCCTGCATCAATGAAAGGTGAGGTTAACCCTGCGTCATAACGTACACCATTTGGTTTCCACCCTGCAATGCCGAGGTCGCCGACCATGCCCCTTGCTATTGCGATAGCATGCTCATCATCTCGCGCGAGATGATCGGTCACGCCGCTTTCGCTCGAGTGCATTAGTCCACCGCCGAGAGTCTCCTCATCGACTTCTTCACCTGTAGCAGCCTTAACCAGTGGCGGTCCTGCGAGGAAAATGCGCCCTTGTTCCGCAACAATAATATTCTCATCGGCCATTGCGGGAACATATGCTCCACCTAGACCGGAAATAAGACAAACACAGCGTTCTGGGGTACTTACGCACCTGCAACAGATATGCCATGTACTAGTGCGATCTGTGGAATGCCAAGAGCAGACATTTGAGCCTAAAGAAGCGGTGTGAGCATCACATGGTATTCGGCACTCATACGCTTCGGATCTACGTTACCATGTTGTAGAATATGCGGCCAAAGTGCTCTTTATCGGGGAACACCTGGAGCACTGGTTATAACTTTGTCTGTCCTGGTTTCACAGACTTACATTGGCTTGATGGGGAAGCGCCGCACCCCCTGACTCGACTGAATCGAAAATATTGCGTTTAGCAAACAGCGTAGCAGAAACATGAACGACATACCAACGTAGACACATGGAAGACCATGCTCCCGTGCGATCTCCTGAGCTCGTAAATGTTTCTTGACCTGAAGAATTATCAACATGTGAATCTACACACAACTTGTGCCAGTTTCCGCTCACAGTCAGAGGATAGTACGACCCTCCTTTAACTGTCGCATCATTCACGACGATCATGCACTCCCGCCCTGATATTCTACCGATACCTGTGATCATCCCAGCACCAGGAATGTGTTCCGGGTAAACTTCATGGGCTGCTAGTGGTGACAGCTCCAAGAACGGGGTATGTGGGTCCAGCAGCAGCGACAAACTAATGGAAGAGTTCAGCGACGAGAGCCTCAGAGTCCAGGAAATTGTGTAGTGAGCTCACTGACCGTTCCCTCGGTAGTTTCTTTCCCCTGCTCCGCATTCGCTCTGCAGCCTTCGGACCTCCGCCCTGTCTCGCGTGCTCCAACTTGGCCTCCAAATCCGCAACCAGTAAGTCCATGGCATTTGCTTTCTCCCGAAACTCGAGCGAGGCAGGTGAGATCAGTGAAGGGAGTACTGAAGCATGATACCTCCGGGAGCATCGTGAAGACACGATCGATGACCGTGTTGCACGCTTAAGGACAGACTGCATTCGGATGAGTGGACGATTCAGCTTCAAGAGATAGTGAGAAATGAGCGATAGCGGACGGTTCACAGGAGAATAAGAACGCTCGTCGGCTGTTTCATGGATATTCAACGCGGCCGGAACTAGGGCGCCATTCACGTTATTCGGGGACCCACACTTTCATGTAAATATGCACTGTAGCACTTGGCGGCATCGACCACTACCAGCAGTGTCCACTACACACACTAGCATTACAGACGGTTACTAGAGATGGCACAGGGTATCCTTCAATGTCTAAATCTATATTACTGTGCACCCATCAAATCCCAAGACGCCTATCAAAAATCCTTCCACTCATCCCAATCGTCCTCCTTAGATTTCGAAGCAGGTCCAAGCGTTTTCGACGTAGCTGAAGTAGGGTGAACAGACGACTGACCTAGGCTTGTGCGACCATCGGAATACTCGCTCAAGAAATCCTCTGTGTCATCGTGATATAAAGCCGACGTCTCCCCATCATTATGTGTCGATAGAGCTCCATACCCAGAGCCCTGTGGCCCTGTCCCTAACCTGTCTTTCACCGTCCCCACAACGCCTCCAACTTGATCAGCAACGTCAACACCCAACTGAGTTTTAGACCATTCATTTGCCGAATGACCTGCATCCTGTGCGCGGCGTTGCGCCTCCGACATGTATCCGCGAACGGTAGCATGCAGGTTCGGATCCAGAGCGCGCTCCATTCCAGGCTGAATCACATTTTCATTGACAACACGCGATGCACCGGCGACAGCTGCAGAAAAGAGGGACCAGCCCTTGCTTAGGGCGGCTCCGGGATTATCCTGGAAGTCTTGAAGCGTGGGAGCTGAGGTAGATGAAAGGCCGAACGACGGGTGTTGGGAAGTTGGAGGTGAGGGCGTGTTTCCAAATCCTTGATAACGACCGCCTTGAGAGGGGGGTAAATCTGCAGGGCGAGTGGCATTTACATGACCGAGGGATGAGAAAAAAGCCTCGTTGGCAGATTTTTGATCCGTAGTGGTTAGATCCAGGGAGGGTTGCGGCGAACTCGCGGAGGACACCGGAGATGTAAGGTTACGTGCTGAGGTACGCGACTTGCGTAAACCTTGCGCAGAAGATGGACGTCCTGGAGAGTTCGTTCCGCTCTCAGAGCTGGATGTCGGTGGAGGAGATGGAGACCAAGATTTATCGGCTAGGGCCGCGTCTAACTGGAGAAAGTTGAGTCTGAAATTGAAGATAAGATAGTCGGCATACCTTCTCGCGATATTGCGAAGCTGCCCAACAATGGTAGGTGTCATAGGCACTTGTACCTTGCTTATATCCGCCTTGATCTGCTGGCGTGTATGACTCGATGAATTGTCTGAAAGGAGCATTCCCGCCGAGCTTGGGACAAGTGAGCGAGGGCTGTAAACTCAGCATGCATGCAATTACCCACCTGCATACGCTTGATTTGGTCCGCCTGCCAAGTATCCATTGAAACTGATCTCACGAAGCTATTGTCGCGTGAGATTTGGTGGTTGAAGAACGTGCACATAGGTTCGTAAATTCACCTGATGTGCACTCCGAAGCCTCTGTGTACACCAGCGCATTGCAAGCACAGAAATATGGCGAAACTAACTTTCGGAGAATGACCGAGGGAGGCAAGGAAAGGGAAGAGATGTATTCACCTGAGGCCCATTGTGGATTTGGATTACCACAGTCTACACATGTCTTGTTCTTCAGATCCTCACGCTTGCTGAGCTCTTGAAGAATCTTTTTCGCTGCGATCTGATCCATGTCGACGTCGACGTTGCTCGTTGGGCTGCGTGAGAAGGATTTCCACGTTTAATTTGTCATTTCCGTCGAACCTAAACCCTGTTAACAATGTTACTGTTACAATTGGTCCGACATGTTCAAGACAATAGTACTGTCATTAAAATTGCGTGCTCACGCGCATTTACAAGAAGCCGCTAAAGCGTGTCGCATTAAATGAAGGAGTGCGTTGTTTTCACAGATCATGACGCGGTTACTTGCTTAAATGTTTTTTTTTTGATTGAGCAGCATTAATTAATATTAATTCCTTACCCACGGAATTCCGGTATTCCCAGGGATACAGGTTATCTGTCACAGTAAATCTGATAGTAATCTGATAATTAATTGAGGGTGAGTTTTGAGTTTGTGTGCGCGTTGCCACATCCGAGTGAAGTTTTCGGCTCGAGTGCGTTGAACGCATGGAGTGAGGGTTCTCAAGTAAATATTACGTCTTTGCATAGCTTTGGATGAAGTACTTATTTGATGTGAGCAGTAGTCTTTAGCTAAAATTTGGAAGATCTGCACGTCCGACCTGTGCAGTTTAGCGCGTGCCTCGAGCTAGACTAATCAAGGCAGCAACGTTATCCTCATACCTTCAAGCCAGTATACTATAACTTCATCCCTATAGTATCAGTCAATTCTTAACATCCATAATTCGCCCTACAAGCTTTTAGTTTGCTAGAGCCAGTTGAGAACAAACAGGTGCGTTTTCGTCCTATTAATATCATACACACTGAATACTGACAAAAATGTCTACCTTGTCGCCGAACCTCGCAGGCTCCTTGGTCCAACATCACCCGCAACCTTCACGACGTGAGAACTTATCTTATCTGATTCCCAACTCCTGGTCGTATATCCTGTAGCGCGACCCGAGTCTAAATTGTCCGCAGGTAACCTGATTTCAGACAACTGCCCTTCCCCTTCCCCTATACCGCACCACCCTCTTGCTCTCACCTCTTGCAAACTTTCATGGTTCAAAAGTCAAGTAGCCGCTCCAACATCGATCAACAACCTCGTCAAGATTCTGATGCAGGCATCGAGCAATGGGGACAATGGTGGGGCCGAAAGTCAGTCAATTACGTCCCAACTCGTCCCTTATCCTTCCTAACCTTCAGCGATGATTAGACATTATTCTCTCGAAGTAGTGCAACACCCTATGCGTGCCCGTATGTGCGGTTTTGGTGATAAAGTGCGCGAGCCGTCGCGCCTTTGTCTAGCAACCTTATAACATTTATTATCAGGATCGCAGACCACTCGCGCCTGCAGCAGTCGCAAGGATGGTTGTCCGAAGAGAAGATAACTCTATCGTAGATGTAGAGTAAGCAGAAATCGTTCTTTTGCCTTTTGCGCCGCTTATTACCTACTGCTCAGGGACATTGACTGTTCTTTTTTTCTTGTAACGGTCGACCTTTGGTCGGCTGACGGTAAACGGGAGATGAATCTCGTGTTACATCCCTCATCATCTGCGGACCGGTACGTCACAACGAACGCTCAAAAATCCAGAAAACCTCGGAGTACCAATCCTCCATCATCTCCCCACGATGAGCAACATAGCCCCACGTCGTCTCATTCCACGCCGAATTCTGTGAACCAACATCCACGCCTACCAGTGGCATGTTACCTCATATCTCATTATCATTCTTTTCCACTGACTTTGAACATCAATACAGTCCACTATGACCCCGATGGTTCCCGCTCCGCCATCAGGATTTGTTAATCAAACCTACCCTTATCCCCAGCAAGCACAGATGCCAGATAACATAACATATGATGACCAAGATTCCTACAGCTCGCCATCCGAATCTAACAGCACATGGGGATATGCTCCATCGGGAACTCCCCTCGATCGCTCGCATAATTTCAACCACCCTCATCCATCATTGTCGTCGTACAACCGCAACGGCATACGCAACGGCATACCCGCGGCTGCGCCGGGAGAATCGTGGCAAGCCCAGTCATCGTATCGTACGGATTCCGATCCGGCGGCCAACTATCGCAACTGGCCAGCCACGGAACCATCTTATCCAGTAGTAGTCAATCCACAGACGGGCGTGTACGCTACTCAAGAAGTAGACCCATCTATGAGACATCCAGAACATGCAACTCAGCAATCTGAGGCAAGTAATTGGCCCCAACAAGTCGCAGGTGACCCGTCGCCACGATTTGTCCAGGAGCCTTTTCAAGGCGCAGGGAATAGCTATGATCATCCCCAGGCTTATGGCACACCATCACAACCACCGTATTACCAAGGCACATATGCTCAGAGTTCTTCGTCTTCTCCATCAGCCTCACATGCTCCGTTACCCCGACATTCATACACACGGACTTTGGTTGGACCGCTTTCGTCCAATGCATGCCGACTACTCGACGAGCATCGGCAATCTGGAATATTCTTCCTCTTCCAAGATCTATCTGTTCGGACGGAAGGTATGTTTTTATTACCGCCAAGATCATTCTTCTATCTGACGCCCTGGGGCATTTTAGGAACCTTTCGGCTGCGTTTACGTCTAATGAACGTTGGCGAGTAAGAACGTGATGTTATGTCTGGGAGATAACAACAACAGTTGACATTCCATTTCCAGACTGCCAGCACCGGAAGCGGGCGCAATCCGAGTTCATAATCATGTTTCTCCGGTCCTTGCGCAAACATTCACCGAACCCTTTGTCGTTTTCTCAGCTAAGCGCTTCCCAGGAGTTCCCGGTATGTTCTAGATTGCCGGTCTTAACAGAAAAAGATTATAACCTCCTATGGCGTGCAGATACTACTGCGCTGTCAATTGCTTTTGGTAATCAAGGCCAGAAGTTACCATTGGTAAGATCCTTCCATGCTCCGTCTAGGCCGGGGACTAAGGAAATTAACATTATTGCAGCGAAATCGCCACGGAACCAATAAGCACGGGCGACGACGACGAGATGGTGATTCCGACCCCTCTGATGAGTCAGAAGATAGTTAGTTGATGGGATTCACGTAACATAGTACTGCCTTTGGCTTTATGATGATTTTCGTGTTCAGAGAATGTAACCACCACTGCATCACTAATGCCTCCTCTACCTCGCAATGTACTTTGTACCTGGTGTCATATATACTGAACTCATCATCTACCACCCATCGTCCTGTCTCGTCAACGAAGATTTCCGTGCAGTCCAACGCTCGTGCAAGCGAATAGATTGGATTGTGTCAGGATAGTTGAGATAAATGCGGTCAAGCATTTCTCGCGCGAGATATCCACGAGTGAAACCGTCGCCGGAGTTAGGGTCTAGTGCCTGTGGCGCTGAACTATGGTCTCCCACCGGTTGGACAGGCGTCCCAGATTCCAGATGGCGCAGCACTCCTGACAGCAAGTCAAGAACAGCACGATGGGGGCGCCAAACATTCCAGGAAGGAGATAACTGGTGTAGTATGTGTAATGGATGCGCGAAATCATCCGAGGTTGGATCCATTTCTAGCGCATTACCGGATCTCTTGGTAGCCACTTTCGATTGATAAGCTCGGCGCCCACTCCGGTGCATCGGCGATTGAGAAACTGGTTTGCTGACATCTGCGGGACTGACATCGAAAGTGAGAGGGGAATCAGGAGATAAATCTCTGTCGCGGAGTACACCCTCGCTCTGACGCTGATAAGGTAGTAATACTCGCTCGACTATCTCGAAGGCCCGCTCCGGTTCGCCTGCGCGGACCAGAGCAACCGCCAAATGGTTCCAGTTATGTGAATCGAAGCTGAAGCCATGAGATCTCGCTTTCCCCCACATCTCGGCAATCACGAAGTGTTCCCCAGCCGCAGAAAGTGCATCGATATAGATAGATAGGGGAACGCAGAGAAGATTTCCCTGACGTTTCGTGGGGTCGGAAGGGTTATCATCTTCTCCTTCGAAAAGCGAATCCGTCTTCGAAAAACGTAAGGCGAGTTGCCATATTTGTGGCCAAAGCCCATGGATGGCTTCGATGTCACCAGAGCGACGGTAGGCGTCAAGGAGCACCGACAAGCTACCCAACGAAGGTTCTCCACCTGCATTCAACATGGATTGGAACAACCGCTCCACTTCCTCCGGTTTATCGGTTTTCGTATACGCGAGCATGAGGGGACCGTAGACGTGCTCAAGCGCAGCTGCGCGAGTCTGAGGAGGGATCCACGACGCTGAAGACTCACCAGCCATGATGGTCTTCAAGAAACCCTCTGCAATTTGGAAGCTTTCTTCGGTTCTCTCGTTACCATAAGCGCGAAGGATATGATGGAATGTGGCGGATGTAGGTTGAATGCCTCGTTCGCACATGTCGTCGTAAACAGCCTTTGCCCTACGCTTGTCACCCAGCCGTAAATGACCGGCCATGATGATCGTCAACACGAAGGCATCAACGCGGTAAGTTGTCTGCCAGTCTTTTGCGGCTGCCTGCATCTCGGCGAAAATCTTGTTGGCGACGTTCATGTATCCTGCATCGCAGGCCGACTGGATGATAAGGGTATACATCCGACCATTCGGCTGCACACCCATAGCCTCGAGCTTGCGAAAAATTGTAGAGACGACATGAAAAGGGGCGCCGATAAGGACGTAAGCTTTCAATAGAGTATTGTAGACTTCTATTGATAGCCGAAGGCGAGGGGTTCGAGATGATTTGAGGTAGTCAAAAACGCGCACTACTCCCGCCCAAGAACCAGCTTCCACGTGGGCATTCATGAGAGAAGTGATCATCTTGCGATCGGGAGTTATCCCTTCGCGTAACGCACGTTTGTAGATTGCTTCCGCAGATACCGGGTCCCTCCTATGCGCGAGAAGAGATATAACAGTTGTGTACAAGACACGAGTGGGCATAATTTTGGCAGCGCGCATCTGGTCCAAAACGGCGGAGACGGACTCTACTTCTCCACGCGCAGCAAAGCTTTTGAGGATGATGCTGTAGACGTAGATATCAGGAACTAGTCCAGCTTTCGACATAGCCTGGAGCCAAAAATTGAGCCCGTCGTAATCTGCGCGCTCTGCGTGTGCATACACCACAATGGTGTAATGCCCGAGTGAAGGCTGTGGTCCTTTCTTTGGATTAGGAAAGAACTCGTGGAATAGTTCGACGACTTTGCCCACTCTTCCGGCAACTGCATATGCATGCATGAAAACGGCCTTATCCTGCAACGTAATCCACCGCGCTGTGCTGAGTTGGGAATAATACTCCTCGGCACGGTCAATGTCACCCTGATGTGCCGCGAGGAACATTCCAGTAGAGATGAAAAATTTATGCCGGGTGTTCGTCGACTCCGATATCGTTCTGTACAGTTCATTGGCGTGAATGAAGGAATCAGCGCGAACAAGCGAGCGGACCACTTGTAATTGCAGGTCAACTTGTATTGATATCCGCTGCGCTCGCATTTCTTTCAGCAATGCATACGCATCCTCTGCCAGCACTTCGCAGCAAAATACGTCCAGCAGCAGGATACCCATACGCTGCCGTGTCTCCAAACCCCAGTGTCGTCGCCTTTCCAGTAGAGATGCGGCATCTGGTATGTTGGCCAAAGTCGAGTAAATCGTATCTTGTAACGATGAGGTTTTTACGTCAATGTGCAAATAATGCAGACGAGTAGAGAGGGGTAAGAGATGCACGCCGATATTGGCCCACTCTGCAAGAACAAAATCCAGGACGTGCTCGCCGTCTTGATGAAGAGCCATTGACCGGATGAGGGTCCCATAAATTTCCATTAACTCCTCTCTCCGTCCGTCAATAAGTAAATCCGATAGTTCGTGGGCGGTGCTGATTGCACAGTCCAGATCTCCTAGAAATGCCGAGGCTCTCGCTACGAGTTTTAACCTCGTAATGTCTTCGCTTGAGTGCTTCTCAAACATGGACTCCAGCCGGTCATTCAGTGTCGCAAGTCGTGTGCCCCACTCTTGAAAGTACAAAACGCCACCGTTGTCCTCACCACATGCCTCCGTAGCAGCAGAGAGCTTTTGAGCAAAGTTTAAGACGTCTAACGGTTTCAGATGTTGGTAATCGTCAGAGTCAACCAGCATCTGGTAAGCATTCCATGCATCATCCAAGTTAAATGGGTGGTTTTCTTGCAGGAAGGACAGGAAGTGGTTCAAAGGAGATATTATCACGTCCAGTGTTTCAGGGGCCGGTGAGGACAAAGTCATCGAGAGATGATTAAATCGTGGAGAGTTTGAACACGATGGAAGAGATGAAGAATAGCGGCGGACATTTGGAGGACGTGCAGAATGATTCGATGTTTGCGATCGACGGGGAACTGCGTCATTTATTTTGAACATACGATTTCGTCCTATGGTGCACTCCACTGTCAAATTTAAAATCTACTGTTAAAGGAACGACACGTACTTGGACACCAAACGGAGTGCCTCATGACGCAGCACGGTTCATGTGTTACTCCCAAGAGCCATTCGGCACATTCGGCACACTGAGCGTAATCTACATCCTGCTCCACTGCTTTCTCTTTGCCTTTCCACTGCCCCGCGGTCGGAGTAAAAAAGTCGCGTAGTAGAGGACGGCGTATAGGCCGACCCATGTGTTCCAAATGAGGCCTGAACGCAGAGGCACGTCCAGTGGGTGTGCGTAGCAAAAAACTGTTTACTACAGCTGCTGCTAAAGGCTCGATCATGGGCACCCGCAACTGGGTCTGGAGTGCTGTCGAAGCAGTCTTCAGACTCAAACCTGTTGAAACAAAACTAAGGCTTAAAATTCAGGCAAGCCGGAGTTAAACTTGTATAACTCACACGTAACAAAACCAATGACGCCAGCAACAGTACCAGTTATAAGTTGGTGGCTTTCCTCACTATGTAAACTAGGGATCCAGATGACCAGGTGTGTTTGGCCTTATTTGGCCGATTTTTTCCACTCGTGCGAACCTATATCAAGTTGCAAGTGGCGTCGTACAAACTTAACTCGCATGAAGTACTCCAACTTGGTCTATCTTAATAGTACTTAGGGGCAAGAGCAGCGTGCTCTCTTTCATTCTGTTCTTTTCCTTTGCTCCACAATTTTCACAGATCTGAGTTTCTTTTGCCACTCGCGTAGTGGGACTAAGGACTTAGAGCCACCGTCGGCCCGAAAAGCTTTCTTCGGATGTTCAAGCGCTGGCAACTCTATGATTCGCTGAGCTGTTACCGGCACCGTGAAGTTCATTTCGAGCATTTTAATCTTCAGTATCTCGTTGGCTGTACAATGAGCTGATTGGTCATCCCTGCCATGATAGCAACTTGTATCCGCTTCGCCGAGCCGAGAGCTGGGGTTTATCAAAATTGGTCCGTCGATGAACACCATGTGATACACAAGCGTCTATTAACGTTATTCTGGTTTATCCCCCATCCGACGACTGAGGGAGCTGGTTTCAAGCCTATATCTGACCATCTTCGCGGAACAGCTCATATCAGTCTTTGATATCATTTTAGTACCTTTCATTTCTCACTATGGCAGATGACGCTGCACTCCGGGTCCCACCTACCCATGAGATCATCGTTGTTCCTCTTGAGCACGAAGACCGCCATGCGCTCCTCCAGCAGTGCATCCAAGTTAGGATCGCCGTTTTCGTCACAGAACAGGGGTTTCCTTTGGAAGTTGAAGTAGATGAGTATGTTATCTCCTTCTCGATAATCCGCCACTTGCTTCAACTTGGATCCTTCTAATCCTTTTGGTGCAACATAGACATGATCCGACAGCGACGCATTGGTTGTTAAGACTTTTACCGTCTCTCAAGCCCATAGGGACAATCCGTGCCCACAAAGTGGAGAACGCAGGAAGTTCATATTACAAACTTGCACGGCTCGTCGTTCTGAAGGAATACCGGCATTATAAATTCGGGTGCAATCTTGTACTTGCGTTGCATGATTGGGCCAAGGATCATGCCAGAAACTCAGGGGTGACTGACTTTGTCAAAGTAGTCTGTCACTCCCAAGCAGTCCGTGCAGATTCGGCTGGTGCTGTGGCATTCTACCGCAAGTACGACGTCATTATCAACCCTACTTGAAAACCTAACTCACCGACGGTTACTTTCTAAGGTTTGGTTACGAGGAAGAGGTAATAGTAATTTCCGCAAGAACCTGCGACCTTACTCATTTTATTTATCAATCAAAACTTATCAGGGCGATCTGTTTGATGAAGACGGTGAACCGCATCAGAAGATGGTCTCACGATTATCATTAGCGGAGTGATTGATTACATTGTTCGTGTACTCCTGTAGTAAGATGAAGCAAGGTATAGGACATTACTAGGGGAATCTACTGATACACATAAGGGAGATCAAAGTCGTAAACAAACAAAGTCCTGCGTCGTGAACAGAAAAAAACATAACCATAACGCGATGCCCTCGAATACGGGCTATGACCAAAGAACATATAGCAAGTTACCTAGAGAAATGAAAAGTGGAATGTCATATGCGAGTGTACCGACTAGCGCCATCGTCAGCTGCTACTCCCTCACTCTCGCTTTCCGAACTGAGCGACTCCGTCTGCATCGCTCGCAAGGCACGGAATGGACTCTCACCGTTGGGGCTGCTCGGCAAGATGCTGAAATTGATACTTGTGCCAAGATCAGTGGTGCCTTCCTCGTACAGCCTTCGTGCAGCCTCGTACTCGAGCTTCTCCTGCTCAGCCTGCGCAAGGAAAGGCTAGAAAAACGTGATCAGCTAATTACGCAATTGTGACAAACATTTTCCCGTACTTTGCGCTCATCATCAGTCATCGATCGCCATTTGGCAGCGGCTAACACGCTTTGCTTAGTCGTCTCTTGTTCATCACCAAATATCTCCCTCACAAGGGCACGGTCAGATCGGATGCGCTGCAGGAACATGAAGTATGCGCTAAGTGGCTTCTTGGGCGCGTTGGGATCCTTGATGTTGCTCTTCCGAGAACGACCCGCCTTTCGTTGGGCAGTGCGGAAGGCATTCTCCTTCTTGATATCATCAGGAGTGAGACTCCTCATGTAGGCTGTGTTCTCGCGCTCTCGAGCCTCCTTCAGAACTGCAGACCGTCGCTTGTAAGGCTGAGAGTGACTCGTGAGCTTATGCAGACTTGGCAGAAGGAATGGAACAAACCTCCTTCTCTTCAGGAGTCAAACTAGCATACTCCTGACCGGCTTCCTTGGCAGCCTGCGCAACATTGAGTTTTCTCGTACTCGTTGCTTGGTGCCGCTGGATCCAGTCTGTGAAGTAGAGCTGCCAAGCACTTGGTGCTAATTTGGGCTGCTTGAGTATAGACTTGAGAGGAGCTATAGCGAGATTAGACAAAGTTAGCAAAATGATGACGATAGTAAATTATAGTTGCATACGTGAGTCTACTGATTTCTCTTCCCTGGAAAGTTCGTCAGTTGATAGCCGCTTCTTTCGTCGCACGGTTGCGTCGCGATCATCGCTAACGCTGACAGACTCGCCACGACGGGAACTATAGTTCCTTGTCATTGACGGCATGCCCGTTTGCATTGGAGCGCTAGAAGACTGGAAGCCCAAGGATGACAAGTCTCGTCTGGGTTGAAAACGTTGACGTTTGACTCCATAAGGGTGCTCTGATAGGGGCTGGTGAACACGCCCTGACGACGTGGAAGTATCGTAATGTGGCGAATCCCACAATTGAGTTGCCCATGGTGGCGGTCTCAGTGAAGTCTCCGCAGGCGATATCGACGCCACGCGGAGACCTGGCGAACTGAGATAACCATCAGAGCCGTCGGCCGGCGATAACGATCTCGGTAGCTGATGCGGTGCCGCAAATTCCGACGGCGAGAAGGACGCGCTGGGCGTAAATGTGTGATTAGGGTAGGAGAAGAGTGGGGGCGATTGTGGATCTAGGCCAGCACCACGGATGGGTATGGGAGAAGTGGGAGAGTCCAGCACGGGTTCGTTTAACCAATGCGAGAAGTGGGCGCCATCTAGATCAAGCATAGAATGCATATCATCAAACCGTCCAAACGAAGAGTCATAAAATGAATTATTGGGCGATGCGTCTGTTACATCGAAGTCTGAGACGTGATGGGGAGAAGGGGAGTGGTCGGATGTGGGAGGGGATAATGGGTGATGATAGCCAAAGTCATTTTGGGAATCCCACGAAGGAGCCATCGAGGGACTCAGTAATGGGCCCTCATCGAACTCCAAAGGACCGAAAATCAACTGATCACCATCTGGGGACAACATATCGTAGGACGAACTGTTCAAGAAGTTCATCGAGTCTTTCATCCCGGTATCACTAGAGAGAGAGATCCGGGGCAGGGTACTTGAATGAGAATCACGATGGGGATAGGTATCCATAGGCATCATAAAGGTAGAACAGATACGTGGAAGGCAAAAGGAATGCGATACGTTCGCTTTAATAGTGGGCGGAGCCGCTTGAGAGCAAAACGAATCGGAAGGGGTGTCAGCGGGATACGAGGGCATGTATGGACGCCATCGGGCCTGCTTAAGAGGGGCTATCCTTAGCGGTATCCGAAACCTAAAGACAGATGCCATAAGGGTGAATTTATGACAACCTTGAGTCTGACCTGACTCGGCTTGAATCAGCAGATTGTGATTCTTGAGAGCTCAATTAGACCGTACTCCTGAAAAGGGGGGTGCTTCGGGGTCGGTGCCTGATTAGGATAACGCAAAGGAGGAGACCAATAATAGTCGCACTTACTTTCGGAGGAAAATCCCTACGAACTGTGTGACACTGAGCTGCTTGACATGAATGCACTGGATTGGGAAAGAACGCTAATCCCTGCGAAATCGCAAGTCCAGTAGCAAAGAATCAAATGTTCAGCCTGAAGCTATGCCAGCTGTCTTGCGGCGTCAGCCAGCAACGAAAAAATGTGTTAACGTTGTTACTAACAATGTTGGTAAGAATCGAAAGGTTTAGCGTAAAGTCAAGCGCGACCTGCCCTAAATTCTATAATCTACTCTTGGTATCTTGGAACCGAACGTATGGGCACTATTGTATACTCATCGCCATACCGCCACCGGTGGAACTAGGCCGCGATATAGCAATGGCGGGACCAGATCACACCAAATGCTGTGTGGCGCCCCTCTGTCTATACAATGGAAGCTTCTCCGACTGCGCGCTTTTGCGGCTAAAAGATCTAATAATTGATTGTGACTCTACAAAGAAAGGTAACATAGACCAATCAAAGAACCACAATGGATTCTGCGGAACGATATCGTGCATTGTTATAGACACTTTTACCAGGCTGAGTTTCAGCGATTGGACATAAGATACCGGCCGGGGCGTATCGAGGAAATATGATTGATCAGAATTATACAGTGATATTTTGTCATCAAACTTACCTCCCATCCTTTAACATCCTTCATAATCTCTCGCTCCCGCGCCAATGCAGCTTGCTGGCGACGATACGCATCTCGATCGCCTTCCGCCACCAACAAGGGGACAAGGTGGATGCGGGACCAAACTTGCTCTCTTTGCAGCTCCCTGTCGGGAACAAAGCCCAAATCAGTTTAGTTGGCTTTTCCTGGTACGGCCCTTGTACGGGCCGTAAAATTGGGCGTGACACTGATAAGAACAACGGCCGGATCCCCACAGTGACACGTTTCATGGCGAGCGCGCCATGAAAAGACACGTTTTATAGCCTGCTGATGCCATGCACCACCTTTTCGGTGTTCGGAAGATAAACATACCTTCTCTCTAGGTTTCCCATCCCAACACGATAGAAGCCATATGCACACACGGCTGTCACAGCTCCCAGAATGACTAGACCACTTGGACCACGAAAAGGAAGGTTTCGCTTGTACTTGACTGCCTCGAAGCCCCCGGGTGGAGGCATGTCTCTGCAAGGACTGCGCTTGAGCTCACGGCCATCCTGTACAATGTATTACACGCACTGTCGGTACTGTATAGACACTAAGTTTTTGTAACCGTAAATTAGCGCTGTCGTGATTAATAATTCAATGACTCACTCGCTGAATGTTGGACGCGTTGTGGAAGATAGCGGTGAAGGCGGCTTTCGGACTCGCAACAATGTGTGTATCACGTGATCGGTGTGAGACCTGCCCTGAACGTGTAGTACTAGCTTGACGCTGAGATCTATCCCGCCGCCGCCATGTGGTGTTATCGATGCCATCTATCGAATCATAATCGTTTCATGTGTAACAAATGGATCGCAACAAGATCGGTAAGACTGAATCCAGGCCCCAGGTTGGGTACATAACGGACTTTTGAGTGTGCAGCGCCCATCTTGGTGCCTCGCACATTCCGATAACCTCGAGCTTGCTCCGAAACTCAATATTGACTCTTACAACATTTGATAAGCCGGAAATCCCTTGGAAAGGCCTTGGGGCCCTTGAGTAAGAACTTACTAGTACAAACTGGCACTACATATGGGTCCAGCACCTAGAACTTGAACCTAACGTACCACTGCCGGAACGCGCCCTGGATTTATGAAAAATTATTTGTTAAAATTAAAGACATGCTGCTCGAGCTGGTTCGAATTCTGTGACCAGTAAGGTAGACTTTGTGATACGGAAGACTGAGTCGACTCGTAAGTACGCCGCCAACTAAAACTTTTTCGATGAGTAATACTGATAGGTCCAGCGCGCTGCCACCTCAGAGCACTGCCATAATGTCCCACATCCACTCCCCAAGCCCTGTTACTCTCCCTCATCTACAGATGCCTGCACAATCTGTTTCTGCTACTGCGCCACGTCAGAAATCTAAAGCTTATGCTACAGGTATAGCAGCTGGTGTCGAAGATGAAAAGTATCAAACAAAATACAAGGAACTAAAGCGAAAAGTCAAAGAAATCGAAACGGTTGGCAAATACCACCCTACTCGATGTATTCTTAACTTACCTGCTTTTAGGACAATGATAAGCTTCAGTACAAGGTCCTCATGGCTAAAAAATCTATCCAACGCATGAAACTGGAACGAGCGTGAGTAACTTTCCATGTACATCATTCGACATGTATCTGATACGGTGATACGGGATAGTGTTTTGTATGAACGCCTTTCTGCTGTGCCACCTTCTCCAGACCTTCATAGCCATGCACTTCCTCCTACCCACGCCGGTCCCGGTGTACCTCCCCCACATCCGCGTGATATAGGTGCAACAGCGCACCACCAGCATCGTGACCATCGTGACTTTCCGCCTGTAGATTTAAACGATCACAATGCTATCGAATACATGCACAATCATAGCTCCTTCCGCGTTATTCCTGGCCCAGATGGTCGCCCTATTCAGGCTCCCGACGGGCCCATGGGTCCTGGAGTTGCGCCTTCCCACGGAATGGCTGCAGTGCATATGTCGAGGGGTGGTTCCGCCTCAGGTCATGACTCTTCCCGGCAGCTTCCACCCCTCTCGCAGTTGACTCCTATACAGCATCTTGAGCCACCGAGGGGGCATGGGCACTCACAAGCTCATAGCCCTCATCTTCACCCTCACAGTAATGGTTCTTCGCGTTCACAATCCTCACCTTCCAGATCGCGCGGACATCAGATAACATCTCAGGCACCTCCCCCAGGATACCACTCAGGGGGCATTCCACACCCTCAACAGTACTCCCAGGATTCTCTGGTTCCTGTCCAACATGGGCATCACAGTCCGCCACACCCGGGTGACAGGGAACGATCTTCTAGAAGGCATGAGACGCTCGAGCGTGGCAGCTACCATGGCGATCCATACACTCATTCACGACAGCATTCTTCACATTCTTCCACGATGGCATCCCCTAACGCTCGAGCTTCACGTCTCCACAATCATCAGCGCGTCGGGCCTGGAGCGACCATTAACCACCCAGATCCAGAATACGAGCGCGATCTCGAGAGAGAGCGTGCATGGGCACGTCATGAGGGCGAATCCGCTCGAGAATCCGCGCCTTCGGGAGTGATGCATGCATCTCCTCCCTCCCACCTAAGGCCTAGACCTCATGTAGACAGAGGAGACTACTCATACTCTCGCGAGCCCATTGGTCCCGGTATGCACGGTCGGTCATCTCGCTCTGACACATCGGGATCTGGCTCCGGATCTGGCTCCGGAAATGGTGGCGGGGATGCATTGTCGCGGCCTGAAGGTCACACTCAATATTATGACCGAGACAGGGGACCCTATGCACCCCGTCAGGCAAATCCGCCACGCAATCCAAGTGAAGACCAAGACGTCATCTATGAAGAAGGTCGTCCATACAACCGTGACCGAACCGGCGGGCATTACATGCTTCCAGACCAGCATCGCCCCTCTGCGGAATCATCCAGAAAACGCTCTCGTAAAGACATGGAAATAGATGGAATTGATGACATTGATGATGTACCCGCTGCGGGTGGCTCGGGGGGCGGAGAAGCACCGTTGAGGTTCGCAGGCGGTCATCCTGCCGATGACCGTGGCTCCAAGAGACTTCATCAAGAACCAGCGCGTTCCCACGAGCGCGAGGAAGAAGAAGAGGATGAGGCTTCAGATACTTAGACAAAGTGTTTAATTAATTTTTTGCGGCGGCATGGTAAGTTTCCTTTTAGATCTTCTTGAGCCCGAGTAGTAGATACTTTCATGGTTTACTTTCATGGTTTATTGCATGTATGTATATTGTCGGTATTTTTGTACACATCGCTAGCGCTCGTAATCCTTGGTTTACCCTGTTTTTCGTTATGTTGCTCTCGCGCCATGTCCTCCATTGTCGCCAAACATGAAGGGATGATTTATTGTCTGTCGAATTCCATCATAATGGTCTGACTTGCGGACACTGGGTTTATCGTGAGAAGCGTACACGAGTAATCACAACTTTGTATGTTTAGACCGACCGGCGGATCAAAGTGTAAATCTTTCGCTTTTGTCCTGCACAGGAAAGCCAGGGGTTTCCCAAAAAAAAAAAAACTTCTAACAGAAAGGGGAATGACAAGGGACATAAGAGGACAAACAGAAACGCATCTATCACTGATCAAGAAACCGAGCAGTGCAGTGCAAGTATCATGAGTAAAGAACACCCTCGTCATCAAGATTCGGCGGCCACGCTGGTAGACCTTTCTGCAGAAATCTTTCGGCTGTACGCAGCGGTCAAAACAGTTATAGCAACTTGTTCAAGTTGGTACAGCTCCACTTTACCAAGATCGGCTTGGGACGCGTAAGTTTTCTGCGCATGTGGAAAGCGGCTCTTGGCGGCGCAGCGATAAGGTTGTGCAGCTGCCACTGGCCGCTTAGATTCTAGGATGACATCCATGACCGTGATCCTGCGACCTGTGCGCCGTGACTCATGCTTGGCAAGCTTCTGCGCTTCCGAGAGCAGCTGCCGAGTGCGATCAGACATGGGAGACGAGGAACCGGTTTCTGAGGGAGGCAGTATCACGCCATCTTGCTTGTCTAAGAATCTTACGGAGAGACGGGACCGGAAGTGTGGCTGGACTATCATGTTTGTTGACTGGATGAGGGAAGTACAATGACCCGGGGTGTCAGGGGAAACGAGGGGGGCCACCTGCTGCGCTCTACGATGGAATCCGAGGATTAGTATCTGAGTCAAGGCCATATTCTTAGACGACTCGCCTATTGTCTACTATGAGAGCATGTGATTTCCTCGGGAAACATGTGTTCGGAGCTACCCCGTTGAACGCCATGGTTTAGCGCTGACGTTACTAGGAAGAGAAGAGGGTTTTCCATAATGATTGAGCATGAACTCTTCCATCCCCTCCCATTGGCATCCAGTCTGTTTCATCCTAGACCGCCCAGAGGTGGGTATATCCAGTGGCCTGGTTTGAAATCAAACAAGCCTCGATCACGGTAGTGGAGCCTCATCTGGCCAATACAACCTGACGAAAAACCAATCAACCGGAGAATCTTAAGAAATGGCGATCTCACAGAAAAGATGGAGCACATGTCAGAACATCAGGGTTTAGATCAACGGCACATGGTACGATAACCTTAAAGACGCAAGATTGTGACTGAGAAGTGCCCCTTCCTACATATCTGACACAGCTTGCACGAAATGGAAGACATTGTCGTCATTCACACACATCGCGCAAGTTATTCGAATCGTAGCTGCAACGAGGCGGCCGGATCAAGGTGTTTAGAAGATGCCTGTCTTCAAGCTTACTGATCAATCTTGATGACATCAGGTGAAGAAATTCAGAATTGGACCGTATCAGATAAGTACACCACCTGCCACGACTCATCTAGACTACTGCTTCACCGGTAAACATGGTCCGCTGCATAGTGATTCAGCACGTGTAACCCCCAAAATGTAATGAATACTTACAATGCAAGTTAGCAGCAATCTCGGCCTCTGCCCGGTCGCCATTTGCAAGCAACTTCTCTTTGTTATACAGGAGCTCCTCGCGAGTTTCCGTGGAGAACTCCTGATTTTGTGCTGAAGGGATGCCATCAACATTCCAGTGTCAGTGATACCCCCTTTTTAACACGTACTTTCGACGATCGCGTCAACCGGGCAAGCTTCTTGACAGAAGCCACAGTAGATACATTTCGTCATGTCGATATCTTAGGAAGGACCGTGTAAGTAATGCAACGTTCTACATCGCCACGATACAAATCTTACCGTATTTAGTTGTTTTTCTCGAGCCGTCCGCACGGGCTTCACTCTCGATGGTAATTGCTTGAGCAGGACAAATGGCCTCACAAAGTTTGCAAGCTAATGGCATATGCTTCTTAGACGCGCACGACACGGTCGGAGGTGTTCACGAACCAATGCACCGCTCTTCACCACTGGGATACCTTCGGAGAGCGTGCTCTCCACGGAAACGAGGAGACAAAGGACCCTTCTCATATGGGTACATTATAGTATAGGGCTGCCTGAAGAAATTCTCCAGAACAATCCACATTCCTGAACTAGTCATGCAGAAACTTGAAATAATTAGATTTCAAAAATGCATACCTCGGATGATCTCGGTAAAGAAGAAGAGATGGACGGCTTTGTCAATGGCACTCTGCCCACCATTGTAAGGGTCAATATCCTTTCCGGGCTCGTCCTTTGCGGTCAAACTTCCTGCACCTAGAGGCGGTGACCTTATTGGACCTTCGAGTCGGCTTTCAAGATGCTCTGCGTGCGAGCAGCGGGTACTATGAATGTTGCGGTATGCCACTAGCGACGAGCGCAGCACAATAGAACGCTGTGCTGCCACTATCCTGGGCGCGAGACCCAGTGCAAGACGCGGGCGAGCGAAAGACATGACGGTTAAAGTTTGGTCAAAGTCGAGCAAGGTTGCTAACACCGAACATTCTACTGTGACGTATGTCACTCTAGTGTGACAAGGCTAGCCAATCGTGTGTCCCACATTAAAACACTAGATCACCAGGCTATCGCCGTTCTCCATGTCGACCTCAAAAGCAAAATCAAAAGTTCAACCATTGAGCGATCAGGGCATGCATGCATTCTGCCTACCATCCTCACTTCTAATCACTTCTTCGATCAGATAGAAATACAGCAGACTTACTCCCGTCTGCAAAATGAGCTCCAAAGCCTTGCTGGGAAGATAGGCGAGTTGGAGCAAGAGGCAGAAGAGCATGGGTACGCCCTTTGTCATATATTTTATACCCACATTCAACTAGACTTTCCATTAGACTTGTCCTTTCTACTTTGAATGAAGCACTTCAAGTGGAACCTGGTCGGAAGTGTTTCCGCTTGATCGGCGGTGTGCTAGTTGAGCGTACAGTCAAGGATGTAGTTCCTGCTCTGCAAACAAATCGCGAAGGCGTACGTGCCCTTTTCTACTATGTCACTGACTGTCTGATACCTGCATCTCATTAGATCAAAAAAGTTATTGCCAATCTTTCTGAGCAATACACCACGAAGGAACGCGAATTTGAGACTTTTAAACGCGATTATAATGCTCGTCCAATCAGTAGGGCGTAGTGTTGTGTCGCCGGTGTTTGGATGTGCGTTCATCTTTATCTGCTTACCTTGCGCTATTGAATGATATTTCCAGTTTACCCAATGACGCAGTCAGCAGCAACATGACCTCATTATTAGCATGTGCGGCAAAATTGAAGACCCAGTTGCATATCGTTCAAGCTGTCGGTTTGCACTAAGTTCTAATCGTTGGGCTAGAATTTTTGTCATGTGGCTCACGACGCATCTTGCAAAACACAAGAATCATAGCTGGCAGCAGCGTTGTCTACTAGTGTCTATGTACAGATGATTTGACGCTGGAGTTTGTCTTGTAATTTCGCATCGTGTCGTTTTTATTCAAGATTGAAATATTGAAGAATACAACGCGCTGGCTTCTAGATCAGCTAGATGTGGCGATAAGTAATTTGTTGCACTGCGAAGTTGCTGCGAATATTAATTAGCTGTAATATATTTGCCCAGCACTTTCAAGTACTGGCGCTAGTTAACCTGTACTAATCCACAGCCACTATTAGTAGACTGCTTTCCCGCCAACTCTGTTCTCACCATGTCCAATACCATTATGTCAACCACACTTGAGTCCCTCCCAGTTGAGCTTATTGCTACGATCCTTGGCAACTTAGACCTCGAGTCGCTAGTCAAAGTGTCGAATCTATCTCGGAGACTGAGACATGTTGCTTCAGACTCGACTTTGAACCCCTGGAAACGCCCGATTGCCCAAAACCTTGCTAGTAGCAACTACGAACGAAGTCTCTACCACCTCAGTCTTCGTTCAATCGTACCCAGAAGTAATTGGATCGATATCCTTACGCTTGCACCGCCCGGTTTCATACTTTTTGAATCATCCTTTCCGAACTTGAAGGCTTCCGAGTGGGAAGAGTGTTTTCGCAGACGATTCATTCCTGGATGGTTGAAGTGGAAGAAGGATAATACTTGGAGGGAGTTTTATGTTAAGTATGTACATCTCGTATTGTCTTGGGAGCGTGAATGACACAGCTATAGAATGTTGTATCGTGTCTGGCACAGAACTTACACGACCTGCACTACGGATGAAGCTTGGACTAAGTAAATCGTGTGCATGCTTGCGGATAGCCATTTCTAAGCAGGATGCGGCCTAGATATATCGTGCTCAATCGCAATGGTTCAGTCAACGAACTGGAATCGTCCTCGCGGGGCTTTAGTCCCATGGCCATCTTTTCCGAGATGCAGTAAGTACATAGCACGTTGTTCATCAACGGTTGTTATCCGTTGCATCTTTTTCGCTTACAGAGTAATAGATTTCAAAGTAACCTTTCACATATGTCACCTACAATAAGAGTGAGTGCTTTGTACTACGTATAGCCATATTACTGCTAATGTACTGACAGGTAGTCGCCACATTTGCTGACGTGCGGGTCATCACGATTGGAGTTCTTCACAGGTCTCGGTCGCCATTGATTGTAAACCGCAATGCGCACGCTTTACTCCATCCTCCCGGCATCGAGGTCACTGATACCCGTGGAGCGAACTTGAAGGGCAATAGCCGAGCATTGCATGACTCTCCTTATGGAGATGAGTGTGATGGCTCATCAGCTGGTAATATCGAGCCGTATTCTTGCTCCATTTGTGACCAATTATCTCTTAGCAGGTTCGCATCTATACAACAAGCTTACACATCCCTTACCTGCAGAGTCCCATCGAAATTATCCGTTATATACTCCCGGTGGGGGAGATAGACGACGGGGATCTCTTAAGGAGGAAGGGCAGCAGTGGGTGGGCGGTTTAATGTTTGTTGAAGTGCTTTGCTATTACTCTGGATACTTACTGGAGATATAACAGGGTAACTGTGCAGCTGATTAGACCAAGGGCAATCATAGGGTATGAGCAAGATGAGTCTGAGTTTGCGGGTAGTTGGAATCAGTTTGCCTCGTTCACATGGCATGATCTACTAACAATAGCACCATGGATGAAAGAGAGGGTGACCAAAATTATTGATGGTCCCGGTCTCGGAATATAACACTTCGTCTCGTCGTCGATTAACCAATCTTCTTCCCCTGAACTTCATCACACCATTGTGCTATATGCAAAACTATATCACTCCGCGATCTTTGTGGTTTTGGCTGACCAAGGTGAGACATGGCGCCTTGTTCCCGAGGCTCCGGACAGTACCAATAACCTCGGTCGCTATATTTCTCCTATTGTCAATTTCTGCACGGTAGGCCGGTTTTTGTCATTTTCAGCACAGCAGTGATGTTGAAGGTTTCATATGCCTTCCTCGTCATAGATCAGCTAAGGGACATGTCGATTTTCTTTCCGCATTAGGCGCTGACATCGCTTCGGCCTTGCAACAATGGATTTCTAGCCAAAGTCAAAGTCCGCGAAGCTTGTTCTTCCACCTCGGGGACGGGTGGCCTCTTACCTTTAAATCATGGTACAATCTGTGGACTAAACCACTGCACGTTTTATTACCTTTATATTTCTTTTAATCGACGTCGCTGGCCAACGTCACCCACCTTCCTTAAAGTTAGTAACATTATATACCTGCTACAATGTCGACCGTAAGTAATGCATTGCTGGGACTAGGAGATCGGCTTACTGAGTAATACGGATACCAGTGGTCATGTTCATCGTGCCCCAAGAGCTTCACTCGCAAGGGCGATCTTACTCGCCACCAACTGCTGCATACCGGAATCAAGTGAGCTCTTCGTCATATCAAAGTATTGTGCAAGCTGACAGTCCCAATTTCCAGGCCACACATCTGCGGCACATGCGAAAAAGGGTTTGCCCAGTATTCAGGCCTCAAGACCCACCTCAACACACAGTACGCTTGTTCGTTTTTGGATTTTGAATCATGCTGACTGTTCCATAGCACCAAGGCCAAGCCTTATGTGTGTGGTATTGGTACCTGTATGAAAGCGTTCAGTGATCCCTCGTCTTGCACTCGCCATCGAAAGGAAACTCACAGACGCGAGGGCGCGTACAAATGCACTGTACCAGAATGTGGCACAAGGTCAGTTTTGGCTATTGCCGTTGGCATTGTTCCGTTGGGCTCATGCTCTGTTAGAATTAAACGGCGATCTGCTTTTGTCGCACACATGAAGAAGCATGGAATCGACGCCCGTACACTAGATTTAGATGCCATTGCCTCGTCGGCAGATAAAAATACTTCCCAACAGTCTACCTTCCATTTTCTACCTCCCCAAGTAGCCGATGCTCCTTACCGTCCCCCTTCAGAGGCGTCACTTTCAGGCGTTACTGAAGAACATTGGGCTCCCGCTGCTCCGATGCCGACGAGCAACTACCAGATGCCCGTTCCTGAATGTGGTGGAGCCTCCGGTGTGACTGACGACATGTATAACTATAGTTGGCCGTCTGAACTTGGCACTGGACAATCTAGTTCTTCGTTCATACCCCCGTCATCGCTATCTACGTGTCCTCCTACGCATATTGACGACTTCATTTTCGATGCTGAATACAACGGATACCTACAATCCAATGACACATTCTCTGGGTTGCCCTCTTCATATGCATCGGCGTCACCCTCTTTACCTCCTCTTCTCGACGGCTTCGTAGACTGTTTCGGGTCTCGCATGCGATCGATGTCCTCTTCACCGGCCACGTCTTCTAACTCTGCGCTGGACGATCCGTTGGATTATGCTCTCTTGGACCATAATGTACCTAACCCATACCTTTTGTTCAACACCATTTAATTTACCGCACTAATACTTACACTTCACGCATTCAAGGATTGTCGCAGGACCACTTTTTATTCATAATTTATACCGCAGCATTGTAGCCCTACATACCTCTCACTTTTCACCAGCATTTGTTCAGTGAACTCATGTCTTATTACCCTGATACCAAGTGGCTTTTAATACACTGTACTTTTGAAGTCCCCAATGACAGTAAAGCCTATACATACTTATCGATGTGATAGCCGGAAGTAGTTAGATAACATAGACCTGTTTCTAATCTGACAACAAACGTAAATAAAACGCCCACAAACTACTAACGAGTACTCGAAGGATTTCTCAAGGTCCCACTCGCTCAGGCGTCTTTCCATCGTGTCTATCTTCTTAGTCCATCTTGCTCAATTTTTGCGGCGTGGGCCACCGCTGGCTTCCCGTGCGAAGCTTTTTTCGTGTCCGAATTCGCGTTGGTAGCTTTTGCTCTGCAAAAAGCAACATGTTGGCATCACCACTGTATCCCACGTCCTCCTTTGCTCCTCAGCTTGCATCCGATGATCATTCCCAGTTTCGCCCTGCCAGAGACATCGAAGCCTTCAATAACTTGCTTCCGCCCCCGATCGAATTCGTAGAAGGCTCGTCTTCTGGCGCCCTCGCAGTCGCGGAAGGCAAGTATGAGCCTATCAATGCCACACCTAAGGCATCACAAAATATTGTGAGTATATTCAATAGCTCTAACACAAAGCTGCTCACCTGGTGAACACCCACCAGGTCCGTGAACACGCCCGAGCACCCCCCGCACCCTCGGCCTCGCCCTCAAAGCAACCGATGTCTCCTTCGTCAACAAAGCATGGCTCGTTATCTACCGGAGTCCTGGACTTTTCATGGCCTTGGCCCCCTGGCCACAATATCGGTAACGGCCTTCATAATACAGGGAATACTTGCTTCTTGAACAGTGCTTTGCAATGTCTCCTCCACACGCCTCCTCTGCTCAATGTTTTAATGACGCACTCAAAGTCTGACCCTTGTGAGGATAATCTTGATAACCGTCAGTTGATCTTACCTGGTAATGTAGGTCGAGTAAAGGGGGGCTTTTGCATGTCATGTTGTCTTCGCCATGTAATGCTTGACTCCCATCAGAAGAAGCATCCTTCCACGCCGTACGTCATTGTTTCGAAATTGCATGGTACGTATCGCTTCCCTTATTGAAACCTGTGTCCGATTATACTTTTCTAGTCATCGCAAAACACATGCGGAAGGGCAGGCAGGAGGATTCTCATGAGTTCCTTCGTTATGCCATTGACGCTTTACAAAAATCATGTCTAGCTGGATACCCGCAGTGAGTGTTTTGTTACTTTGCCACATATGTGGCCGTTAACAAGCATTGAGAAGAAAAATTGATCCGAAACTTGCGGAGACCACCTGGGTCCACAAGATATTCGGTGGTCGGCTACGGTCACGAGTGACATGCAAGGAGTGCCACCACAACAGTGACACATTTGATAGCATGCTGGACGTGAGCTTAGACATATATGGCTCAAACAGCGTAAAAGACGCCTTCCGGAAGTTTGTCGCTGTCGACTATCTCAAAGGGTCAGACAAATATAAGTGCGAAAAGTAGGCAATATTTATTAGTAGGCATGCTCACATCTGATATGCAACACCCTTGCAGGTGCAAGAAGCCGGTCGTTGCCGAAAAGCGGTTTACTATTCACGATGCGCCTGCAGTGTTGACTATCCACCTCAAGCGCTTCTCGCCCCTCGGTCGGAAGATTGGGCATTTTGTCCATTATGACGACCGTATCACGCTGAAACCGTTTATGAGTGAGGGTCAATTTGGCCCAACATACTCATTATACGGTGTCATTTGTCATGCAGGCGGGGGACCGAACTCAGGCCACTACTATGCCACGGTCAAAGGTGCTAATGGCATGTGGTACGAGATGAATGACGACAGCGTATCACAGCACCGTAATACCCTTGGGCCTCTGAAGAACGCATATATCTTGTTTTACATCAGGCAGAAAGGCCAATCTCTCGAGGCTGCTATTACTCGCCCCTCGATGACCCCCCGGAATGTTGTCGCTGGAATGAAGAAGAGGAAAGTTGTGGACTCTGAGGACGATGGCGGTGACGACCTTGGTGTCAAAACTGATCGGTTATTCATCGGACCTCTCCTTCCTTCTCCGATGGCTAATGATGTGGAGGTACATAAAAAGGCTAAAACGGACGATAGGGACCCTCAGGCTGAGAGCATTAAGAAGAAAATCGAAGCTGTTAACAAGGTTCACAGCCCCAGCACTGCCCTCACGAGCCTCTCGCAATACAATGATGATGACGACGATGACAGTGAATCGCCAGCTGCGTCTCCCGTCGATCTCAAGCCGCCTTCAAGCACCACTGAGTCGCTCAACGCTGCCTCACCGCCTCCCCCAGGTCCTCCTACCTCTCCTCCTCCTATTTCCAGTACATCATCCCTTAATTCCATACAATTGAACACAACCCCTTCATCAGGCATTTCGCCGAGCAACTTCTATGCGTCATCAAAGAATAACGACAAGAAGCGCAAATCGCCAGATTACGATGACGACGACGAACAGACGCCTCGGAAGCATTACGCCCGTGTACCCTTGCATACCCAATCTTCCAAACAGTCACACGGTCGTCGAAAGTCATCGTTTGGCGGTGGCGCAGTCAATCCTTACAGCCGGCTAGCAGGAAGCAACACGTTGTCCCAACATCGATCAGATAACTGGCAAAGACCTCCACAGCAGTATGGTAAGAAGAAGAAAAGGATGATCATGTAGAAAATTTGTTTTTGGCATTAATTCTAGAGTACACTCTGCAAAAGTCACATATGTTCACGATCCTGTACTAAAGGTCACGAAGCTCGCTTTACTACAGCTTTGCTTTTATATTATCAGAAGAGAACGTCACAGTCTTGGCATTACCTTCTTGTCCGTCTTCCCACCAGATAACAGTTACGGTGGTATCATCCCGATAGCTCCTGGCAATTGGAGCAGGTATACTCATCAACTTTCTCAAACTTTCGGCGTCACCTCCGCCAAATGCGTTCCGGATTAGATGTGAGCTGACGTTCTCCTCTTCAAATGACCAGGAGCCACTACTGCTATTTCGTTTCTTGTCCTTGCCTTCCACAGTTGGTGCCCCTGACGTTGTTGGTACGAGTTCTGGAAGGGCTGTTTTGGAAACCACTCCTTTGAGACCCTTTAAATGTCCGCCGACAAGGGCTACGACATCCTCTGAGCTAAGCTTATCCCACAGCCCGTCGGTTGCCAGCACCACAAAACGGGATGCAGGTGATCGTAATGGCCGTGCAACACTGCCGAAGTCAAAGTCACGATGGGTTACAACTGGGGTGGCGGTAACGTATGGCGGAGTCTTGAATGACGAAGGGGGTGGACGCAATGGTTGATCGTTGCCCACGAGGAAGGCACGGTTTAGTCTGAATGGACCAGAGTTAACAATGGTTTGTATTGATCTTGCCACGATCAAATCTAAAATCACGTACACGTCCTGCACATCGCGGGGCCATTTGTACCGGGCATCTCCGAACGCACGACTGGGTTCAAGCCCACCAAGAACACGACCTGCGCGTATAACACTACCCGCCTCATCAGGAGGATGTTCAGATTGAATCCTAAAAATCGATTTGTAAGAAGCAGTAACGGAAATTAAAACTGCATTAGCAAACCTTTTCAATTCATTTGGGTTGCGACCGGTCTGGTCTTCGCTAAGAACTTCAACGCGCCACGATCCCTGACCTTGCTCATTTTCTTCCCAGATGCCCGCAACAGCACGACTATCCCCTGAGCAAGCCACGTATAGATGCCGATGGGCGGTATCGAAGACGGCCATCAGCGCACAGCTGCCTGAAGATAGAACAGCACGTCATGATTTGAAAAAGACGGGCAGAGATTGTGCCGTACCAGATACAGCAGGAAGCATTGTCTGTAATGCCAGCGGATGTTTGCTAAGATCAGGAAGGAGGTTCTTCTTTATTGATTCAGCATCCAAGTTTGCGGCGAGAACCGAAAGGGGTGCATTGATGAGCTCCTGATCTAACTTTGTGAAAGCATTTCGTATAGCAAGGGAGATTCTCTCTGGGTTTTGAGGGTCTTCGCGAAATTTGGGCGAAGACGTGCGAAACATTAACTTTAATTTTTCAAGAAGTCCGGATTTCGGGACGTCTGGAGAGTGAATCAGGGAGGATAATTCCAGGACCACGGCGCTGATGAGGGTCTTTGAAAGAAGGCGAGATGTGTGAGGACCACCATGGCCATCCATAACGGTGAAGAACAACCAGTCACCTGGTGCAGATGGGTCAGATGGGTCACGGGCAATTATAGCGTCCGCATGTGCATCTTCCAGGGGATCATTGGCGGCGACAGATGCCGTGGCGTAGCGCCATACTGTGCTGTCAGGTCTGGAAAAACTATCAGATGACGCGTTCTCCACAAGACGATCTTTAATAGCGTTCTGTGACAACAGGGAAAATGTGCGGTTGGCCATAATTGGTATTCCGTCTGCGCCGCGAACTTTGACGGCAAGGTCAAATGTCTGCTGCTTGGTGAAAGTATAGTAAAGGTAGCTTGGGGTGCCAATAAGAACGGTGGTGGCAGCCAGTGGTTTCCAAACCCTTCGAAGCATGCCCGAGAGTCCTGGAAGCAGTTGACCGGTATGCGGTAATTCTCAACTGTAAACAATAAGCGTGATCCACGAAATGCGCAACACATGCAATGCCACCCACGTTGAAAAAGATAGAGAGACTACCGACAACGTCACTATGTAGTACTCCAGGGCTTTATTGCGGCGTGAGTGCTGCTACAGCCTGGTGAGTTGCAGAAACTGCGTAGTGGTTGTGCTAAGAAGTAGAGCGAATGTGTGAAAATCAATGAAACAAGTTTTACTTATTAAACCTTCTGCTCGACGTTGCGCTGAACAATGTCAGCCGACACTTGACCGACACTTGCTAAATTGGGTTTAACGCGCGCCTAGTCACGTGTACGTGTGTGTACCGCAACGTCGGAGATTAAAATCTATTGGTCTTCCCATGCTGCTGTCAGCGCCGGACAACACCAACCTGTACTGCTACCACGACGTGCTGCTGTGTCATAGCTATTTCTTTCAAAGGTCCTTTGTTGTTCATTACATCCAGATCATTCAATCCCATTCAAGCTTTCTATCTCTTTCTTATAACAGCTCTTTCGGATGACTAGTTCGGGCAACAATGATGCAGCCATGCAACCATCGATAGCTGTGGGAACAGAAGAACAGGAGGGAGATTTCCTGTCGACGATGAAGACATTCGATTTCGCGATCATCGATGATGATGATCCTGAGCTTGATCTTCCGTCCCAAGTAACGAATGTAAGTGAAAAGATATGTCTGATGACGCGTGCAATCAGTCCTTAAGTGTGTCCTGTTATGTCATCCCTCAAGCCACCAAACTTCATAGCCCCAAGCGATGTGCAGCCCCAAGTTTTAAGACCGTCTTCTCAACAACCCACCGTAGAAACGCTCCAGTCTCTTGGCATTAAAGTGCGAGATTTTGCGTATGAAAGTACTTTGCCACCCATCGCGCCTATTCCGCGAGTTCCGCGGCAAACTCAGCCTAGTGCGAGACCGCTGAAACGTACCAGAGGGGACTGGGAGGAAGAGGATAGAATGCCATCGCAGTCCTCACGCCCGCCATTCGGATGCGAAGCCACCAATGCTGGCATGCAAGCAAACAGCAAGCCCGAGTCTCTTGTGCGAAAAGCCACTGAGCCACTTGAATTTAGCCCTCCACCCGTTTCAAAGCGCGCGATGGGATGCGCAGACTTGAGCAGACCTGTTTTATTTGGAAACCGACTACCGTTCCGTACACCTCGTCGCGTCCTTAAAGCCCACCACACCCCGCCGAGAAGATCTTCCGCAACTCCGCTAACATCCCCCCTGTTCGGGTCGCCATCAGAAGAGCCATCTCAGGGGGCATCACAAGAGTCGGAGTTAGTGGTGACACCTGCTGGACTCGCGTCTTGGGATATCGAAGACACCAGCTCAATACCTGTTTCGCAAATGGATACAGACTTGTTGGCTTTTGTGCCAGAAGAAATATCTTATTCCCAGCTAGGGCTTTCCACGCAGTCTTCGCAACTTGCCACGTCGCTTTCTACTTCCATGCGGTCTCCTGTCACCCCTAGTCACGTTTCATCTCAGGCAGTTGATACCTTCGGGTCGTCACATCTTATTCCACAAATACCAAATTCCCGTCGGGAACCGAAGCGTGGTATGAAAGCTTCAACGACCAAAATTTCTACCCAGACGTCCCCCCGTTACCTGCTCCGTCGACGATCGCTACTGTCCGTTCACGCTCCCACACGTTCACGGTATCCCCATCCGCTCACTCCCACGAAGAAAGGAAGCCCGAAGGCTTCTCCGCAACCTCGCTGCAGACGGCTGCAGCGGCCTGTGCTGTCCAGGTGAATTTTAGATGACTGGATTCCGTTGATCATTGCACCACTTGATACGAGGATGGGTTTAACTTATTTTTATTGCTGTTGTTTCAACATACATTCGAGGAGTATATCGTCTGCAGTGATGCTCCATGTAGTTTTACATGCCCGTTAGTTGATCGACAATTTCATGTACACGTGTACTGCTATCAATCAGGACTCGCACTGTCTTCTAGTCTTCTTGCTATTTTGATTTCGTCGAGCACGCTTGAGTGGAATGCGAACGTATATATATATGGTAGCGATGTGAATGCATTGACATAAACTCGACATGTTCTCATTAGATCCTCTTTTAACTGCTTGATGCAAATCTCGAAAGCAGCCAGCCAGACAAGCGAAGGGAACAGGACGTGTACTAGTAATATTTGCGGTATTGCGCATCGTGAGTAGGGAACTAGTCCCGAAATGAAATAGAGATTGCCAAATTTGCAAGTCACCTGAGTCTGGGGAAACACATGCTGTTTATAAGTAGGTGATTACAGTTAGGGACGTCCCTTTTGAGCTTATAATAACAGATCGTGATGGATCTGATGATACCATTGCTGGATGTAGCTGTCGGCTCAACCTTGAAGATCTTTGCCGCAGCGGCTGCATGAGGGCGATCCGAGGCAATGAAGGCGTTGATCTCCGATGTCTTTGAAGCCAGAGATGGACAAGAGACAACAAGCGTGGCAAGTGCTGGGCATAGATGTCGAGTAGGACCAAGGGAATTACCGACGTTTTATTGATGCGACAAAAGCTAAATGTTCCGTGTTGAGTAAGTTGAATTAGATCCCGATTGGAGTCACAGCAAGTCACTCTCACATAGCGCCCATCAAAATGAAGTTCAAATTTACCTCCTGACGAACGAGAATGTTCCGCGAGTGGAGTGTCGAAGAATGTCATTAATGAGGGACCACTGTTATTCCGACGCACGTGCACACGACGACGTATGACTCAAACCTGAGCTTGGTTCCAAATTTCTGGTAATGGTGTGCTGTCAGGTGCCGAGCTCAGGTCGGTTGCGCCAAGCTACAGACGCTGCGCGATTGGACGTAAAGATAAGGTAAAAGCACGTAAGTTAAAAACATAAAACATTAAAAACACATGAGATCACTGGGGAGGTTGTCGTGATCGGTCCGTATGACAATGAATTGGGTAATCGGTAAATGTAAATGTAATACTAGATAAGTCTATGAACCTTGTTTTCACTAGAAAAACAGCGCACGCCTTCTTCGCGTGACTCCCTCTTCCTATATTTCTATCCCCCTTCCTTCTTCTGCTCTTCCATCATGGCAGAACCATCCTCCAATGTCACAGTATCCCTTCTCCCAGTATCCCTCTCTCTAGTACACATCCCTCGCTCTCGTCTCCCCCAGTTGTTACATCCTGTCCTCAGGCAGATCTTACAACCAAACCCCACCTTCATCAATGTCACCTGCAATGAGATTGAACTCAGTCTTTTCGCAGAATCTCACATGCTAGCAGATTTTGAACCTGTCGCCAGACGAGACAGGCAAAGGCAACGATCTCGCTCTGGCTCCGGATCTAGCTCAAAGCGTGCCCAGCCTGTATTACCTCAAGACCACCTTGAAATATCCTATGAAAAGTGGAATGTTCTCCAAATTGATTCTCATTCTGATCAACTCGGTATGTGACTCGGCTCTATAACCCCTATGCGCAAATTCATTAATTCACTAATTTTCAGACAGCTCCGGAGCCCGTGTACATGAACTGTCCGCACCGTTAGCTGCAGCTGGAATTTCTATCCTATACCAGTCCTCTTACTTGAGCGACTTTATATTTGTATGTCATAGGTTGAATTATCCAACACCTAGGCATTCTAAATCGTAATAATCAGGTAAAGGAGTCGAGACTCCAGGAGGTCATGTCTCTGTTGGGATCAACGGGATTCGACCTCTACTCTTCCGACCCGGAACTACTCACTTCCAGAGTAGTCTCCCCAATGCTCTCCCCGGTCTCTCCCGATGACTACTCTTCCATCCCCGACGTAGCCCCAGATATCACGGTAGAATCCGGTGCCATTCTGACCCGGACAAGAAACAGTCTCGACATCGTTTCTGCTGCTGCTATTACTTTGCAGCACATAAATCTCACGACCTCACCCGATGACTCACCAGCAAGCAGTCCGACTCATCATAAACCTCCATCACGTCACAAATCGCACTCCCCGACCTCGGGGGAAGTACGCGTATTAACTCCTAACCTCGCTTGTGTCGGCCTTTCGGACGACAGTGTTGACACATGGGGACTTAAGATCGTAAAGCTGGTGGCGTTCCCCGAATTGATTCCTATCAAGGAACAACCCTCACGATCACGCAAGTCACAGTCTCGCAATGCCCACCCTACCGGCGGAGTTCTGCTATCGTCGTCAAGTCGAAAACGATATTCAGATTCATCAGATTCATTTTCTTCCTCCAGTGATGATGAAGATGAAGAAGAAGGCTACTTTTCTCACTCTCCTCTCGGTAACTTGTCATCCACTTCGCTCCAGTCTTCCTCCGCTTCGCGGTCCTTTCCAGATCTATCAATTCCTATCCCTTCTCAAACGGGAACTTTCAAACGTTCTGCAAAACACATTGTTGCGCCACTTGCACCACTCTCTCCTCTTGAATCAAAGCCAGCATCACATCGTAAACCCACCTTCCATCATATAGACGCATCAGTTACCATCAAGAAGCCTGCAGATGAGACCATACGTGGCATGGTCCCATTTTTCAGCTTCACCCGTACGCAAGAAGGCACCTCATTAACGACTGATGTTTCTCTTCTGGCCGCGCTATTTCCTCCGAATGAGCGGCATATAATGATTTGTGCTGGCGAACTTGATGCTCTTGATGCACAAAGTTTGAGTACAGATTCAGACTCCGAGGACGACGAGGACACAGTTTCATCAAGTGGTGCCCTTAAATGCTTGCAAATCGATCTGCGCAGATTCGGGCTTGGTATGCCATTCTTTCACTGTCTTCCGGAAGGTCCCAGTGACACCTGTGCTTCTGTCCCACGTAGATAAACACGGCTTGGTAAACCGCTTTTCGCGAGTCTTGGAACAAAATGGCATCAACCACATGTATAGCTCAACCTATAAGACGGCTAATCTGCTGGTGCGTATATGAGTCCTTTAATTATGTGCTTCGTTGTGACGAACCCTGTCTTCGTGTAGGTTTCTAAAGCGCATGCCAATCGTGCCCGAGCCTTACTGAAGGCTTGTTAAATTACATCTCCGATTGCCATCTCCGTTACCAATCACATCTATGGCATCAACTCCACCACCAAAATGATGCAGGCAACGCCCGGTGCCGCCTACATTTCACACACATCTGTCATACCCAAGGAGTTTAGAAGTACTTTACAAAATCCATATTTCCGCAGGCCCCGCTTTGGTTTAGTGTTTATGACGAATGATACCCCCCTTTCTATATCATTATGGTATCCCATGTAGTTTTTTTTTTGGTTTTAAACCCCCATTTTGCGCGTTGTAACGTATGTCGCATTCATCGTCATTTGCTTGTTATTTCATCTCGAGCATTTACACTAACCCAATGTTCTTTTATGCATCTAACCATACACATACGTTTCAGGAATATTCTGTATCATGTAGCATCTTGTATTGTTACCGCGGCAAGTGTGCCTCATGCTCGTGTCAGGGGGGAGTGGCTTTGGAACGTAGTTGCCTTAAGGCGACCAATAATTTCAATATGATAATGCAGGCGTTTGGCAGGAGTGTGAAGAAGAGAATGTAAAAATACAAGGAAGTACTGCGGGTATATATATGTAACGTTACTGCATGTGGGGCAGGTACCAACATATGTCGGAAAGTGTGTAACGATTAACGAAAGAAGCTCGTTTCACATCAAGCGCCAAGAGCTTTAGAGCGTTCGATAACAGACAGGTACCAATCATCAAATGGGGGGAGGTCGTCTTCATCATCGGAATCCGGCGTGGGCGTCTCACACCGAGTGATGGACAGACCACGAGACATTGTTTCTGAATCCATAAACTCATTGACATCTGGGGTAGAATGCGAGTGATCGGTACAAGTCATACGCCCCTTTTCATGTAGTGTGAGAAAACACCCGGATTCGTCAAGGGACGGAGGTAAGCCGGTCAAATGACGCTCCCGCGAGTGGTCAGAGTGCGACGGAATGAAGCTGTCATCATCAGGGTCGCCTTGATGGTGCAGACCAGGAACAGAGGCGGTGGTGAGGGAAGTAGAATTGATCGGAGGTGTCGAACTGCGCTTGGGATATACCGTGAGGTACTCGTAATCTTGGTCATCGACCCTGTTGCTCCATGATATCCACGGGTCATGCGGCTCCGCCGCGATGATGACGATATGGGGAGCTCTAAAGGGACAATCAGACTCTATGATAGAGACGCCCGAGAATTTTCTGCACGCAAGTAGGATAGGCTACGAAGTTTCAATGTCAGGCCTAGAAGTTAATGTCAACAATCTGCAAGTGCGTACCTGAGCAGGATCAGTCCACACGAAGGGCTGTTCCAATTGGGATGCAGCCACTGATTCGTTGAATCTCGCGCAAACCGCGGACGCCGAGAGGGATGCTTCGAATGCCTGAAAGGTGACACAAGCATTCAGTTGATTGGTTCGAGTGAGGGATTTATAAGATAGCTCACCGCAGCTTTACGGCGATGTCGGAATATTCCGTCCACTATATCGCGGAATACAAGTCTTTCAATTGAGGAAGCTTCGACCTAATAGAGAGTAAGAGGATGAGATGAGTATCAGAGTGCCATAAACGACACCAGCCGGCTTACAGCGAGAAGAAGTTTCTCGTGACTGAACACGCGAGGAGGAGTTCTCGGCCGAATAACACCAAGGTCGCCTGACGAGGCTACGGACTGTGAATGAAATTCGTTTGAATAACAGTCAGCCGATTCATCGTGGGATGATGACAGAGGACAATAATGGTAGAACATGTGAGGGGATAAACAGGGCACGTTGAGAAAACATGGCCACTGGGGATCGACCCGGTTTTGGTGCGGCGTGTAAAAGTCGTCTGGATAAGAGACAGGGGGAGTTATAACTATATGGGGTGCAATGTCAGGATACAATGAGTCAAGCACGATGTTGCGGCCATCCAGGCGAAAGTCCAGGAGGGAATCCTGAAAGCGAGACATTGGAATGAGTAGAGAAAGAGAGGGAGAACACTCACATTCTCTCTGTCCTCTTCACAGATGAAGCAGGAACACACGAAAGGGTGAGAATCAACGGTCTCTGAGTCTTCCGAGTTTTCTTCGCGAACGGTGTGGGAGTCCACAAAAAGTTGCTCGGGAACAGATTCGATGGGTTTAGCTTCCGGGCCACCAGTCTGGAAAATATATTCTCAACAAGCTAGGACATTGTGACCAAAGTGTGTGACATACCATGACATTTGTGCGAGAAAGTGGCTGGAAGATGGTTGAGGTTTCTGGTGAAGAGAGAAAGGCAAGGCGCTCGTCTACGTCTGAAGGCGAGGCAGAGGCGCAGCTGGCGTCTGGCAATATGCTTGCATTCTGGTTTTGGATTCTAGAAGCGTTAAAATTCACATGCGGCGCCGAGACCGCTGTGAATTCCCGGTGGTCTGACACTGGTATGCAGGTTCGTGTGATAGAGGCATCCTGATGCAATGCGTTGATCAGACTAGTATATAGCTGATCATGAAGCTTCGACTTACTTTGCTTGTGCATTCAGTGTCATGGTTGACATGCTCGGAGTAGGCTGCATCCAAATATGGCTCATCGAAGCTCGCGAGCGCCTTCAGCATACGCTCCCACGCCTCATTCCATCTTCCCTCCTTGATCGCGTCGTATAGGAGTGCATCTATCATTGACTCTGGGACAGCCAGCATCGACTGTATGATGGTAAGTGCGAGAACCATAAAGCTGCTCATAAGTGTAGGTGGGTCTATCATTTTGGTGACGCGTTATAAGCACCAGGCAATATCGGTATGACGCGTGTTGGAGTATTCGTTGGGTCCGGACGCGTTTTGAAATAGAGATGAAAGGTTGCGAGGTCCATAAACTGAACAGATGATCATATTTAAGTATAGGGACACAGAACGCTTTGCTGTGGCCAAGCGGAGTTTCTTGGCCCTTTGTTGTAACTGTGGAAGTCCACAATTCTACACGCCACTCCACTCGAGCACGCCGCACCCTTTGTAAACAATTGTGGACCTTCAGTCCTGTGGGTTGATACGCATATTTGGAACTCATCGTGGCCTCACGCGTCGTAGAGGCTGCGATATGCTCTGGTCCCGGATACTTATCTTAGTGCCTGACAGTCTATTGGAATTTGGACGTTCCTACAGCAATATCAACGGTGCGTCGGAGTTGCCTTTGCTCAGCCTGCTTTGACTGTTGTACTTTTGTGCCCATTTCCCCGGCGCTAGCAGTCTGTTCAATGGCGGCCGCGAGCCAGTTCTTATTTCACAACAGGGCATTTATGATATTCCTGTAAGAACATAACATCCAGGGATTAATGTCGAATGAGAAAAACACACAGCCAGCAGTCGCACATACAAGTGGTCTTCTACTACTTGTTCGGTTCAGCTTCGATGTTTCAACCCCTGACCAGAGATAACCGATCGAGGAAATGTCAATGATATTACCACTACACACTGGAAATTTTGACAGATCATACTAGGAAACTGACAATCTGGCTGTGTTTATCCAGTATATTGCTGCAGCGACATTGACAGCGTTGGTATAGTACCCTCAATCTTTACCGTTACTAACGGGAAGATCTTCCTCATCCGGCCTGCGTGCCGTCACCTTCGTGAAATTCCTCATGGAATGATCAGCTCCGGAGAACTGGTTTGTCATCAATCAATCAATCCTCATACACGATAAGATAACAAACCTTTTGGCAAAGATCCCTAAGGTAACTGGGGATCATCCTAAGCACCGGTGACAAATTCGTGTAAAACGGCAGATAAATAGTTCGGGACTGCTGTGCGTCAAGTGCAGTGATGATCGCCTTTACTACTGCCACTGGCGCGATGGACGGTGCGAAGAATTGGAAGAAGGGGTTGGATGGCAGCTGGATGGTAGAGAATAAGGGGGTTAAGATGTATCCTGGACAAACGATAGTGGTACGAATCCCGGGCGCATCATACCTAAGAGCGAGATCAGCATGGCGCAGTATTGTATGTAATTCATATACGTACACTTTGTCAAGCTCGTAACGCAGTGACTCGTTCAAGGTCACCAGAGCCGCCTTTGATGCGCTATAATCGGCTAGAGGTTTGTGTGAGGGGAAATATTGAATAAAGAATGGTAAAGCTTACCCATCTGGACGCTGCCAACGAAGCCCATAACAGATGACATGGTCACCTAAGGTGGCATTTCATAACGTTTCACCCCGACACATGAAGAGACTTACAATATGACCAGTTTTGTTTTTGATCATTCCCGGTAAGAACGCCTTCAAAGTCCAGAAATGGGCCAGGGTATTCACACCAAATGTCCTGAAGGTTATGTTTAAGTGTCCAGTACTCAAATGAGATGAAAAATGTCATACTGGTACACATCCTCTGGTTTGAGATCGACGATGAGTTTTCCTTGCACAACGCCAGCGTTGTTGACGAGCATAGTAGGTTGACCGACCTACAATGCCAAATTGAACATATGTCCATAAAAGATACAAAACAATATACCTCCTCGATGATCTTCTTTGAAACGGCCTCGACTTCCTCCCACTTCGAAACGTCACATTGGTAATAAGTGATGTTATCTAGTAACAAAATTTGTATTTAATAGAAAAGTAAACAGGAAAGGGGTGACGCACAGTTTTCAGTCACAATTGGGTTGATATCAAGTACAACAACCGTGACGTTGCGGACAGCGAGTGTGTTTGCTAATAGTTCACCTACTCCTGAAGCGCCTATATTCGTCTTAAGTCATGGAAACGCCCAATGCGACGATAAGGGTCGTACCTCCAGTGACGACTACAATCTGTTCGCTCCAATCTAAGGGTTTAGGTTTGAAGAAAAAGTTCCCTTGATTGCGGTACAACTGTGAGATCCACTTCAAGAGCCCTGCCTATATGTTAGTATCAGAAGCGCTCGTATATTTGAGGACGCACAGAAAGCAGAAACAGCTGCGCAATATACGGATGGAACGAGTACAACTGGATCTGCGAACTCGTAACCTTGAAAGACGTAGAATATGGGTATGAAACACGTAAAGAAGGGGCCTATGGATAGTATTAATGCTTAATCACGGAGACACGAATGACAAGTGCACGAACTGAAAGCTGTCTGCGACAGAACTTTGACAACCATGTCAATATCTACGCTGTCGTAGATTGGCGCAGGGTCGTAACTGGATGGTGCGTTCATATTTAAAGCGGTTGGAATATATGATGACGATGACACCCGATCAGTGGGTGCAGGGCAGTTGAGAAACTTGATAATACGGTAAGATAGAATAAGAAGAAATAAGAGCTGCTGAACGGCACAGCCGATAGCAGGAGAGAGAAAGTTGAATGAGACTCCGTCTGATAGGCGCTGAGAGGCTACGTCGTTTCAATCTCACCGTGAGATGATTTTAAGTCATTGCTTGTTGCATAGCCTGGCATCACTGTTGTGGATCACAGCCATAGGTTGCAAAGTTTGAAACGATACACGAGTGGAGGACAGTCCGAGGTGACTAGTTTCGAGCTCGTCCGAGGACCGGCATTAAATATTGATTTGATGGAAGACGCTACAGTTTTTTTGATCTTCGGACGCGCCAGCATTGTAAGCTCTACGGTTCTCCCGTACCCCATGCAGACTCCAGAAGCTTTTGCTAGTTATTCTCATGTTTCTTCACGCGTTCTAACTTGCAAACCGTTGGAGTCGAAACATATTAACGTTTGGTATACTGATATGTTTGGTCTACTTTGCAGTCAGCTCATTGTCAATTTGAACATCTCTTCTCGTTACCTCCATCCCCGCGCTTCCAGTCATTCACCAGACAAGTGCCCGCCAGCCAAACTAGCATCGAGGGCGTATTCATCCAGGGACATAGTAAGTTCGCGCTCTCCTTCAAAGCCAGGATCCTGTCGTGTTTCTTCATCGACATTAGCTTTATTTATAACTCGCACAACAGATGGGGGTTGAAGCAAGTCGCCCTCCGGCTACTGCTCCCATCGGATCTTCAGAAAAGCCAGCGCCTAATGCCGCAAATACCACTCATGCTCCGTGCGCAACCGTGACTGCTGTGAGCGCAGCCTCCAGTGGCGAGGTCACGTCGGGTCATGTTAAAGCAACTTCCGTAAGTCGCTCGCCGCTTTGGCATGTACTTATGGCGGGTCCTAAGAATGTGCAACAGGGAGATGCGACTGCGTCTAGGAACAAGGTCGGGTATTTTGACACTTTGATTTTGAGATGACTCTCAAGGCCATCATGCAGGAAGACAAAGCTACTGCCATTGCGCCTACACCAAACAATGTTGAGCTTAATGCGTCCAGCGCGGTAGATGCCGTGAGCTTTTTTTCTACATCTTACCCTGAATTACCGCATCTTAAGTTTGATATCGATAAGACCGCAGCCACTGGCAGAGAGGTAAGGGTTTTTAGAATATCTAAAGTCTTCAAAATCTGGACATTCAATGATATCATAGACACTCGGCCTTGATTGCGCATCAGTCACCCGCCAAGAGGTTAGTTTTGCTCACGGTCGTCCCGGAACTACTTTTCACGCCACATACCTACAGACAAAATGCAACCGAGACTTTTGTGTCCCAGACCCCGTACTACAAGGACTTCCGTGTACACCGGGGAATGAAGCTGCCGTTGCCACAGGCTCTGGCCCACCAGGGGTAAGTATTTGTGACCGCTCATCTTATATAACAAAGTCTAATCCTGTGTAGAATGTTGATGAAACACCGTTAATTGTAAGAAAATTATCTGTCATACCCAAAGAGCAATTTGCGCCTGTCGAACATGTCCGTGACATTGAACTAATCGGTGTCTATGACGCTAACATTTACTTTAGCCGGCCAATAATTCCCTAGACTCAATTTCATCTGCAATCATTCCCGAATCATTTGAAGCATCAGAATCACTGTCTCTTTGCCGCGTACAACAACCATTCGCAAATATTCAATCTAATATCACCCAACGCACCGCATCCATAGAAAGTAGTTTGTTTCCTCGCAAGAACAGCATTATCGTGAGTGTTCCTAGTTGCCGGTTTTTCTCATAATCTGAACCGTCAATCGAACTTTAGGTACCCGATGTAGCATCTACAAATGACATTTCTTCTGTCCTTAAATCCGCCACTGAATACAGCACTGAGAATACCGGCATGACCTATATAACTACTCCTATCAAGACCAAACGCACAGAGGTGCCAGTTGCTGTTACATATGCAGACGCCACAAACGTAAGTTGTTATCTTACTGCTTGATGAGTCTCCATCCGGAGTTTACAATAAAAATCACAATTATAGTTAGCCGCACGATATCCAGACCTAGCCTCTCAGATCCTTGTCTCCCCACTGCGGAAGCGCACCGCACGTCAGGAAGTTGCCCTAACGCCCGAACAAGATTTGATCGAGGAGGGCCTGCCAAGCAAGCGCAGGCCTCGTCGTACTCGCAGGCACAGGAGTAAACGTTCTCAGGTCAATCAAGAAGAATCGCAGCAACAAAATCGAGGATCCTTGCGGACCCCGGGACCTGATGCTTCTCCATCCCGCCACAAGGATCCAAGTTCCGCTTCTGTATTTGTCGATCCGAATAGGACCTCCGGATTTCAGTCTGCGCATGATTTTCGCCAGCCGGACTGGTTGGTCGATTCTGCGCCGCCTATGCCAAATCTATCTGTGGAACGTGCCCCGTCGCTCCAGACGAATCGGCATACAGCTCCAGTGACACCGCGGCAGAGAACACACAACTACCAACGAGAAAGTAGCGACACGAACTGGGGCGCTCCCGCAGCCGAAATTCAGGCTTCGACTCCACCTCTATTTGCAACGCCGAAACGAGCTCCAGTCCAAGAACAGCACAGTGTTATTCTTTTAAAGAGCGAAGAGCGTACTGGTAAGGCTACGGATTTGGCGACTGCTTCTATCGGGCGACGTTCTATCAACGCGGATATGTTACTTACGGAGCTGTTTCGTAAGGCGATGGAGACGAGCAGCCCCTCTGCGATGAAATTTCGCCACCCCGAGTACAATTCTATTAGGAAACCTGAGGCTGAAGGTCCGGACCCTATCAAGGCACTCGTGGCAGAGACTGCGCACCCAGTGAATCAGGCGGAGAAGATCATGGAGGGAGACTCCCCTCGGGTCAAACTGCCAGCCCCATCGACGCCTCCGATGAGGACCTCTCCTAACCCTATACACAAGTCCCCAACAGCGCGGATGGAAGAAGACCACACTATACGCCAGAGTTACAAACCCCCGGGTGCGCGGACGCAAGAAGACCACACTTTACGCCAGAGTTACATGCTCCCAGCAGCACGGACGGAAGAATATTCCACTACACACCAGAGTTACTTGGCCCCTGCAACACGGACCGAAGAAGACCACACTATACCCCAGAACTACAAGCCTCCTCATCAGCGCCTTAATGAAAACAACCACAACGCGATAACTATGCAGAAGCTGCCTATCCACCACGCTTCCTCACTGAATAGGCATTCGAACCCTTGCACGCCGCCTTCTCCACGCGCAATTGAATTGTTGGAAAGAAGTAAACGCATCCGTCATTTAGAACGACTTCTTTCAAGGGAGCGTGATCTTCCGATCAGCATGACCGGGCTTACTGTGCCGTCACCCAAGCCGGCCCAAGTGCTGCAGCCCATCGGACCGTGGGGAGCTTCTGACGAAAAGGCGTTCCATGAGCGCGGCGCGATCAACCCCGGTACTAATACCAATCAGTCTTTGGATCTCGTGGGCGTAATGCAGGCGATGGGCTTGGACATCTCTTCGAGGAAGGATACTTTGGCTGCGCTCGGAAATGGCAAACCATCTAGCCGTCCAAGCGTGCGAAGACAGTCAGGTACTATGTCGATGGAGGACACCGTCGTGCGTAATGACTTGGCACGCGCAGTTCGTTCACAGGGCTGGAAGTCGCCCCGAGGAAGCGGAGGTGGAGGATATAGCGGTCAGTCATCGGAGACGAACGCGCGGTGGACGCGCTATACATAGATAGAGGTCCCAGTTACGTTAACATCATGTGCGGCCTTCGCTGGTAATCTTACGTTGGCCCGTGCACATCGTATTTGGGTGTATGTTTGTGATGTCATGAGAGAAAATTTGCTTGACATTGACAGTGAGAGGATCTTCGCCGGTTGAACGATGAGGGCATCAACACAGAATGTTTGAACAGCTCGCAGCGCTGCGCAAACCGATGCCATCCTTGTTACACTTGATCACGTGCGACAAGATATATATCATGTGTGAACTTGCACGGCGATGACCTTGTTTCAGAACAATTTCAGAAAGTCTGCTATTTTCGGAGATTAAGTATATCCAAATTTGGAAATGAAGTATTGCCTCACCATCGCGTCCTTTTGTTCATTGAAAAATGGATTGTTCGGTTCTGTCTTTGTGTTTGTTCAAAAATGTCGTCTCAGTTCTTTCAAGAGGGTACCTCGGTGGTATGAGATTTCCCATAACAACTTGAATCGTAATAGAACCAGTCTTTCGTAAATTTTGGGGCTTCCACTTGCCTCTTCTGTTTCGTGATAAATGAATAAAGTTCGTATGTGCTCCGTTAATCTCACCTACAGGTAACTATAGAATCATTCAGCGCGTGGTTACGCCACCTTCTACGTTCTTTCTACTCCCAACAACCATGGTGTACACAGCAGGCAGCGGAGACCTCACCCTTTCTCCAGAGTCGAAGGCGAGCTTGTTGCCTCGTAATAGACACACTCTTTCACAGTCAGATAGAGTACAAAGTTTTGCAAGTATAACGGTAAGCTCCGTCCGTCCCACTGGGGTCCATGATCGCCCTTGACCACGTTTACAGACAGAGTCACCGTACACTGCTGGTGCAGGTTCCAGGTTGGCTACAATATCAGACCGTGTACGTGGAGCTCTCCTGGATCCGCCATACGCGCCCTCGTTGACTGACCGTATATTTTTTAGTTCCACTTATCGCCAGACCCTCGTGACTGGGGCTCGAGTTTATATAGTGATATCAAGGAATCCGACGACGACCTTCACAATCCCAATGTCAGGGATCACAACACTTGGGGCCCTGATCGTGGTCTAGCAAATATCGGTTGCCTGCTGGTACTGGGCATCGGGCTAATCACGCTTTTGTGAGCATTCCCAGTTATTCAAATGTTTTGCATTCGACTGAACTTGGACACTCGCAGTGCTGGATATCCAATAATAACATATTTCACGCGGACTGCGCTATCAAATCAAGGCGGGTTCAACCTAGGAGGAATAAATGCAAGTGGACAAGTAAGTCTTCTTATTGTCTTCAAACTTCAGTAATTCAACAGCATCACCCTCGTTAGATACCACAAATTCCTGGAAATTTGGGCCTGATCGATACCGACACCCCCAGTAACGTGTTTACCAAGCCCTCCTGGAATGGTGGACCAGACATGCAGCTTGTCTTCTCTGATGAGTTCAATACTCCAGGAAGAACTTTCTGGCCAGGCGACGATCCATATTGGGAAGCGGCTAATCTACATTACTGGGTAACTTACTTCGACATTGCCCATGCTAAGGTACTAATGGTCATCCCAGCAAACGAACAACCTGGAGTGGTATGACCCTGAGGCGATCACCACGCAAGATGGCTACCTTATAATCACATTGTCTCAAAAGGAAACGCATAACTTGAACTATCAGGGCGGTGAGTACTTGATCATCTACAATGTTTCTGAGCTCTTTTTTAAATCCTCGTTCATTGTCTTATTCCAAAGTTGCTTATACCTGTTCTTAATAGGCATGGTATCCTCATGGCAAGTGTTCATCTGGCCGGCACTTGATGAACCATCTCATTCGTGTACAGGAACAAATTTTGTTTCACTGGTGGATATATCGAAGCGTCCGTCTCATTGCCTGGTGTGAACAACATAGTTGGTAAGAGAGCGTGTCATGACTATAACCATGCATAATCAACGTGTACCACAGGATTATGGCCCGCTATCTGGACACTCGGAAATCTTGGTCGAGCCGGCTATGGCGCAAGCTTGGAAGGAATGGTTCGTCGTTTATCCTTCCTCTCTCTGTTCTCGCTCATCGGTCTGATCCAGTGGCCATATACCTATGACGCCTGTGACGTTGGCACTGCACCAAATCAAACCTTTAATGGCCTTCCGATCGCAGCTACCCAAGGCGGGGACCCAACCGAAAACGGAGTCTTGTCGTTCCTCCCTGGCCAGCGGCTCTCGCGGTGCACTTGCAAAGGCGAGTCCCACCCAGGTCCTATGCATTCAGATGGGACATTTGTCGGACGCGCCGCTCCTGAGATCGACATGTTCGAGGCACAGGTATGGTTCGGTTTATGTATTGGTCGAACTAAGGATCTCACAAACCCCAGATCACGGGTGAGCCTCTTACAGGTCAGGTTTCCCAGTCAGCACAATGGGCTGTATGTGTGCGATATCTTATGATCCAAGGCAGAGCTCATGTATCTCTTGTTTTCCCTTAGCCTTTCAACGCTGGTTACATCTGGAAAAACACGAGCGCCAACGAAATAATACCAAACCCGTCGATCACATCTCTAAATACCTACATTGGTGGAGTGGAGCAGCAGGCTACCTCCGGCGTGACAACCACGGATCAAGATTGTTACGAGGGTGGGACAGGGTGCTTTTCGATTTATGGTTTCGAGGTTCGTTCATAACACGACATTAATTGTTCATTAGCTGATCATGCTCCAGTATGTTCCTGGCTTTGATAACGCGGTTGGTATTTCCCATGGGGTTTCAGAATATCAAAGTTAAGTAACTGCTCCACAGTACATAACGTGGGTATCCAACAATCAGGTTGCGTGGACACTGAACGTTGCTGGCATGGGACCGGATGCTGCTGTCAACATTTCCGCTCGGCCCATACCGCAGGAGCCAATGGTTTGTCCTTTTGCTTTTCAAAATCGTTACGAGTTCATTTTTTTTTCTAGTATATCATCATGAATTTGGGCATGTCCACTAATTTCGGTACTGTCGACCTGGCCCACCTGCCCTTCCCTGTACATATGCGTGTGGATTATATCCGTGTATACCAGCCATCAAACGCACGGAATATTGGGTGTGACCCGACAGACTTCCCGACAGCAGATTATATTAACACGTATGTTTCCTTCTCGCTCGACTTGACGAGACGATTCTCATATTTGCCAGGTACATCGAGGCATATACCAATCCAAACCTTACCACTTGGACGAACGACTATAATCAACCTTTCCCCAAGAACTCATTCTTAGGCCAGTGCTAATTTTTTTGCTTGTAACTGCCGACCTATCATCACGTCTGCGACGTTGCTTCTCTTACCTTTTCGTTGTATTGGTACAATTGCACCTGACTTTAACACGTCCCCTTTCCACATCCTCACCATAAACCCATAAACCCATAGCCTGTTCGCATGTCGTTCCTCACCCGCTCTCCTCCATGCATGTGGCCTGCTTCGCCCCATGACTAGACTATCACTCCTCATCTATTCGCTTTACAATCACATTTCACGCGATTTCACAGAATCCACTCACTGCATCATCATTCGTGCTGAGTAGCAAACTTATATATACGAGTAGAAATAGCATATTGTCTGTACAAGAAATATGACAATTCATACACCAGCAAGCTTTGACGGCTCGCTTGAAGTGCGCGGTATCCCCACGCTGGGTAAAAATGAGCGTCTGTTGAGAACGAGACCTTTGAGTGCGCGTATCTCTCGGCGTATTTCGTCCACGTCAGTGTTATTTGGCGTGAACGAGCCGCCGATGCTGCGCATGTGAACCCCATACGAATAAGTTTGGGTGGCGATGTACCCGGTGAAATCTACGAGTGCTTGGAGGGTTCGTTGTGCAGGGCGAAGAGGGACTACTTCAGTTTTGGGGAGCGGAGGGGCTGGTACGGTGCGGGGAAGCGCTGCTTGTAAAGTGTCGAGAGCGACGATCAAAGGAGGAGGGGGTGATTTTGGTGGAAGAACATATGTCCAAAGAAGGCGAGAGGGATGTTCAGGCGTAGAGGAGGAAGTGGAGGACTGTGGTGAGGTGGAAGTGAATAGAGGGGATTCGTTGAGTGTTTGCCAGAGATCATTCTGTGTGATCATATAAGTTTATGACGTTGAAGGCAGATGTAGTACGGACCTGACACTCAGCACCTTGTTCTCCCTTCAACCATGGAAGCTTGGCTTCCAGATGGTTGAATAGATCCCCCGTGCTTATTCCCTCGGTGCTTTCCTTCGAACAAGCCAGTTCCTCGATAGCAGAGCGCAAAATTGAGACATTTGAGGTGTCACCAGCATCCTCGTCGTCGATGTCCGCCTTGTGGCGACATGCAAGGATATCATCTAGCGAATGGCAGTCTGCATACTCTGGCTCCTCTTTATATAGCATGGGTTTTGGTAGATTGACAAAACATTCCGCTTGCTTCTCCTTGAATGTAGCGAGGGAATTGTTGAGGCGGAGCATGAGTCCTGACTGGTGCGCACGGAGTACATGGCGAGCGTGGTAGGTTTGGGAGATTCTTGGTAGAAAGAACCGCTTCGAACAAAGGTCAGCTGTGGTTTAGTATGGAGCGAGTACACTCACGTAGTAGATGAACAGGACGAATGCAGAGGTACCAGTGAGCCACGTAAATATACGCGCAATCCCAACGAACATGTTGGGGAGATTGGATGGAGGAGGCTGGGGATATGTCCGTGGTGGTACTGGTGGAGGCTAAGTGTTCACTTAAGAGCGACTTGGATACACGCAGCATGATCACTTACAATTTCCCGGAGTAGTGAATGGATCTCATCTTGCGTAAGCCCCTTCTCGACGAGGAATGCATGTTTGGAGGTATTGTCCTGCGAGCGGATATGGGGGGTTGATAGGAAAGTGCGAGCTTTTGCTATTAGTTCTGAGCGGTTGATGGACGGTTGCGGGGTTTGATCAGGTTTGGTTTCTGGTACCGGCTCTACCGGCTGTTTGTCGGTATCATTTGCAAGTGAGGAAGCTTGCGTTGAAGCCTCAGCTTTCTGATCTGGTTCCATAACACTGACACGGGCTGCCGGAAGGGGATCTGGAAGTTATAGTACACTCCTGAGTCCTGATGGCAAGGGAATGTTTGTTTGTTTCTAAAGTCATAGCCAAACAAATCGAGGAGCTTCCAGTTTTACATTGCACGCGTACTTCCGAACCGGCCGGACCAGAGAAACTTTACTTAGTAGTGCACCGTTAGAGTTTTCAAAGGGCCTCAGATTCCAGTACGGCTTCCACCGCTCTAGCAATGGGCCAACGAGTTTCATCGTCTCATAGATGACTTGAAGGTCGTCGTCATCGGGTCAGGTAAAATTGACCGTCATTGACGCAGCACCGCAACAAAACAAACCTTTCTATATCATGCAACATCGCTCGAAATACTGGAATCTAGGCTTATCCTCGATGAAGTGCTTGTCGTACACGGACTCATACAGCGATAATGAACTACCTAGTAGTACGCACGCTGGGCAAGCCCTACTCATCCTCAACTTGACTATTCGATAGCTCTGGGGAGCCGGATGACAAGCGGCATGCTTGAACCCCTGAGAGGCCCTCCATCCTGTAACTGAAACGCAAGGTCAATTGACCGTAATACACCAGCAAACCGTTACAAAGATCTATGAGATATCTCACAGTTATAGTTGGAACTTCCCGGGTTTCACGCGATAAGGCTTGACAGGGCATATGACCTCGTCCGCTATCGTCTAATGCACCAGGTGAGAGAATATTAAAGGAAGATTGGAGTCTGAATAATCATTTTTAATATGAGTGAGCTCCAGCGGAGAGTCGCCATCATTGGCGCCGGGTAAGTTTCGCTTTTGATTTGATTCTACACCAACTGAACACTGGACCGCGTACAGTATTTCTGGGTTGACCCAAGCTATTGCTCTCAAAACCAAGCTTGACTTTCACAATTTCACAGTGAGTGCATCCATGCAATGAGTGTGGTATGCTCGCTGAGTATCTCAATAGATATTTGAGAAAGGGTCTGAAGTCGGTGGAGTGTGGCGGGTACGTTTTTGTAATGCACCAAACGTTCTCCTGACATTCTTTCCCACAGGCCAACAAATATCCTGTACATATTAACAACGATTGAAACTGCAGCACATCGCTCACCTCGAACATTCTTTTACTAGGGATGCTCGTCGGATGTCGAGATTCATTGGTACAGCTTATCAACAGACCTCTATCCATACTGGAACAAGTCCCATGGTCTTCAACCGGAGATTCAAGCCTACTGGATTGAGCTCTCAAGGAAGTATAATCTGTACCCGCACATCGCATTCAACACGAAAGTGTTATCTGCTGAGTGGGATGATACCAAACAACAGTATACTATCGTCGCGGAAGATGTTTTTTCAGGCAAGCGGACGACGAGTGTGGCCCACGTCGTGATATCTGCCCTTGGTCTTTTGGAGGCCCCAAAGATGCCATACGAGATCCCTGGAGTTGGGAAGTTTCAGGGGGCTTCGTTTCACTCCGCACAGTGGCCAGGCTCAATAGATCTGCAGAATAAGCGTGTTGCGGTGATTGGAAATGCCTCTTCCGGGTGAGTTACACGACTTCTGCGCGTACATTATGTGGTGATTCGGACATACGACAAGAGCACAATTCATACCATCTGTATCTGAAGATCCGTCTGTTGAAGTAGTAAACTTCATCCGCACTCCGACCTGGTTCAATACTCGAGTAAGAATCTTTATGTTATACTTAATGATTCAACAACTAAACCAAGCATCTAAGCCACATATTCCGTACTCGGACACTGCGAAATGGATGTTTGCTAACATCCCCCTGGTGATGCGACTGCACCGAGCTTGGATCGTGTTCCGGGTCAGGCCTCCTGCATTACAGAATCTTAGCTTGCTGACATTTGTTACAGTCCGTTGCTCCCTTTGACTTACCCATGGGTGATAAAGCTCTCCAGAAACAACGTGACGTGAGCAGGTGTCGCGAGACTGAGTATTCGGTCTAACACTTCTACTTAGGCGATGACGAGATACATTCTCGATAACATACCGGATAGATACCATTCTCATATGATACCTGATCATCGTACGTGTCCGATCAAGGAGGTTTATTTGTGCTCACATATTCCACAGCTCCAGGTTGCAAGCGGATTGGTTCGTCGGCGGTTGTCAAACTGACTCGTTATTCTCTTTCTCATCTCATTACATGCAGTCGCGGACAGTGGTTTCCTGAAAAGTCTCTACCGCTCTAACGTGACACTGAACTTCGACGGAATCACCGAGGTAGTGGAGAATGGCATCATCACGAAAACTGGTGTGTGTGGGTCGTCGATGATATTATGACTTTGCTTACATCAGTTCAGGTGAAATGTTACCATTTGATGTCATTGTATATGCGACCGGATTCATCGGCGTGAGTTGCTATACATGATCCAACATTCATTGGATGCCAACTGCAGAAACAGGAGCGGTACCCGATGCACGTTCGTGGCTTGAATGGAGCCACTGTCCAAGGCTATTATGATGCGCACGGTGGCCCTACTGCATACCTCGGGGCTGCAATTCCAGACACACCAAACTTTTACTTGATCAATGGTGAGTTCAGAGGGGAGCGTATCGTCATCAATTATCACCTGAGGTAATAATCGCAGGACCAAATACTGGAACACGTGCATCGGCGGTGTTTATCGCAGAAATGCAAGTAAGTACACCTTGGTTTTTGTATCCTTCTACTCAAGTCTGTCGCAAGGTTGCATACATCCTTCGACTCATAGAACCGGTCCTTACCGGTTCTGCCTCGTCTTTCACCATCAAAGCCACACCCACAGATGTATATAACGCCGAGCTGCAAGAAGAGCTCTCTCGCTCGGTGCACGTACGCTGTTACTCTTGGACGCGTGCGAATGGTACAGGCAAGGTATTCTATCCGTTTCCTTGGCCTACAACCGTTTGGTGGTGGATGCTTCGTAGACCGAATTGGGATCATTATATGGCACTCGGGGCCAAGAAATGGGTATGGGCAAGACGAATGAAGGCTGTCAAGGAAATTTTGAAATGCAGTGCAGTCTTGATGCTATTGTGGTCATATATCAGCGGCTCTGCGCAGCGGACATGGTGGTGAGTCTATCATTGTTCTCAATGCCTATCGATAACATGATCTCTATCTTTAGGCAAGCGACTACCACGACTTGCGACTACTTGAGTAAATTTGCCTTCCGTCTTTGAGGTGCCATAGGTCTACGAGACACATCATAAATATATGAAGTAGAAACTGGTCGGCTTGTCTCCTGATCTTACAATGCAATGGACTTTGCCTATGGGTGGAATTTGCACATCAACGAAGCGTCGGTGGAGAGTAGTGATGCGCGCGCGCGCATTCCGTACCAACCATTTTCAACTGACATATTTTGTTGCACTGCGCATATCGAACATCCCGCATTGATGAAATAAACTCCGTCGTCCAGTGGCGCGGTTCTTTTGCCGAAAGTGAAAAGGAAGATCACTGGCACTAGGTCCTCTGCCTCAGACACACCTGTTATCAAGAGCATAGGGAGAAACACTTTGAATTGTGATAATATTTACCGTGGAAAGAGCAAGAGGAAGTCGTAATGATATTGAACTGAGAGCAGCTTCGCGATGCACGGTACAACGTTGAACTTGGTCAGGAAGAAAACTGTTTAGGGCGGCACCAAAGGGGTTCAAGTACGCTCCATGCTTACATTAAGTCCCGACAGTTCTAGTCAGTCCGTCGAGTATCTACATAGGTTCGCATGTTCGCACCTCGGGGATATATCCTATGTTTCTGAGACGGCCCTTGCGAAGCGTGAAGGTGAATTCCTTTTCATGGACAGACTATCACGCGCAGTGACTAGGCTTACCAAGTTAAGATGGAGGATCTACACACCGCAAAAATGTTGTCAGCAGGTTTCGAACCAACTCAACAGAAACAGATTTTGACTCTGTTATGGTAACCACCTGGCTAAGACCAGTTAGATCGACCTCTAAAGAAACCATCCATGAGCCAATGTCAAGGTGTGTTCCAATAGAAAAAAGACCATCATTCAGCAGGTTTCGAACCTTCACAGTCCATCTTAGAGAAACAGATTTTGATTCTGTTGTGATAACCACTTGGCTGAGACCGGGCCTGTGAGGAAACCATCCATGAGTGAATGTCAAGGTGTTCTGATAGAAAAAAAGAAACCTTGTCGGCAGGTTTCGAACCTGCGCAGAAACAGCTTTCGATTCTGTTGTGGTGACCACTTTGGCCAGGACGAAGTTGAGATGAACCTGTGATGAATCATCCACGAGTGAATGTCAAGGTGTGTTCCTATAGGAAAAAAACCTTGGCATTGGCAGGTTTCAAACCTGCACAGTCCAAGCGAAACAGATTTTGACTCTCCAGATAGTTGAATAGATCCCCCGTGCTTATTCCCTCGGTGCTTTCTTTCGAACAAGCCAGTTCCTCGATAGCAGAGCGCAAAATTGAGACATTTGATGTGTCACCAGCATCGTCGTCGTCGATATCTGCCTTGTGGCGACATGCAAGGATATCATCTAGCGAATGGCAGTCTGCGTATTCTGGCTCCTCTTTATATAGCACGGATTTTGGTAGATTAACGAAATATTCCGCTTGCTTCTCCTTGAATGTAGCGAGGGAATTGTTGAGGCGGAGCATGAGTCCTGACTGGTGCGCACGGAGTATATGGCGAGCGTGATAAATTTGGGAGATTCTTGGTAGAAGAAACCGCTTCGAATGAAGGTCAGCTGTGGTTTAGTATGGAGCAAGTACACTCACGTAGTAGATGAACAGGACGAATGCAGAGGTACCAGTGAGCCACGTAAATATACGCGCAATCCCAACGAGCATGTTGGGGAGATTGGATGGAGGAGGCTGGGGATATGTCCGTGGTGGTACTGGTAGAGGCTAAGTGCTCACTTATGAGCAACTTGGATACAAGCCAGCTTGATCACTTACGATTTTCCGGAGTAGTGAGTGGATCTCGTCTTGTGTAAGCCCCTTCTCGACGAGAAACGCCTGTTTGGAGGTATTGTCCTGCGAGCGGATATGGGGGGTTGATAGGAAGGTGCGAGCTTTTGCTATTAGTTCTGAGCGGTTGATGGACGGTTGCGGGGTTTAATCAGGTTTGGTTTCTGGTACCGGCTGCACCGGCTGTTTGTCGGTATCGCTTGAGGTTGAAGCCTCAGCTTTCTGATCTGGTTCCATAACACTGACGCGGGCTGCCGGAAGGGGATCTGGAAGTAATGGTATGCTCCTGATGCGGCAAGGGAATGTTTGTTTTCTGAATCTCAAGTCGTAGCCAAACAAATTGAGGGACTTCAAAGCTTAACGCGAACGTTTTAAAGTTGCTGTTAAGGTACTGCATGCATGCACATACTTGAAGCGGGGCCAGAGAAAAGTAGTGCTTCCATGAGAACAGGTAGTTGTTTCATCTCAAGGTATTACAGTTTTCCGAGCGGGATTTGTCATTTTGAAGTCGCCTAAAAACTTGAATGCGCGTTATTGATGTGTTGATAACTACGAGATAATTGCATCTTCAAAGGGCTTCGGATTCCAGTACGGCCCCTTCCGCCGTTCTTGCAATGGGCCAACAAGTTTCATTGTCTCAGATAACTTGAAGGTCGTTGTCATTGGGCCAGGTGAAATTGACGCACGAGATACTGGAATCTAGGCTTACTCGAGTCTTCAATGAAGTGCTTGTCGTACATGGACTCAAACAGTGATGATGAACAGTACTACCTTGTAGTACGGACGCTGGGCAAGCCCCACCGTGACTCATCCTCGACTCGACTGTTGGATGGCTCGTAAAACGTCAACTCAGGGGGCCGGATGACAAGGCTTCGGCATGTCCGGATGCCCGAGAGGCCTCCCAGTAATCAAAATGCAAGGTTAGTTGACCGCTATGATACACCAGCAAATCGTTACCAAAATCTATGAGATATCTCACAGTTATAGTTGGAACTTCCTGGATTTCACACGATAAGGCTTGACAGGGCATATGACCTCGTCTGCTATCGCCGAACGTACTAGGTGAAAGAGTATTAAAGGAAGACTCAGAGTCTTGAGAATAATCATTCTTTAACATGAGTGAGATCCAGCGGAGAGTCGCCATCATTGGCGCTGGGTAGGTATCGCTTTTAATGTGATTCTACTGTCTACACCAACTGAACACTGTACCGCGTAGTGTTTCCGGGTTGACCCAAGCTATTGCTCTCAAAAACAAGCTTGACTTTCACAATTTCACAGTGGGTGCATCCATGCAATGAGTGATATGCTCGCTGAGTATTACAATAGATATTTGAGAAAGGGTCTGAAGTCGGTGGAGTGTGGCGGGTACGTTTTTGTAATGCACCAAACGTTCTCCTGACATTCTTTCCCACAGGCCAACAAATATCCTGTACGTATTATCAACCACTGAAACTGCAGCACATCGCTCACCTCGAACATTCTTTTACTAGGGATGCTCGTCGGATGTCGAGATTCACTGGTACAGCTTATCAACAGACCTCTATCCATACTGGAACAAGTCCCATGCCCTTCAACCGGAGATTCAAGCCTACTGGATTGAGCTCTCAAGGAAATATAATCTGTACCCGCACATCGCATTCAACACGAAAGTGTTATCTGCCGAGTGGGATGATACCAAACAACAGTATACTATCGTCGCGGAAGATGTTTTTTCAGGCAAGCGGACGACGAGTGTGGCCCACGTCGTGATATCTGCCCTTGGTATTTTGGAGGCCCCAAAGATGCCATACGAGATCCCTGGAGTTGGGAAGTTTCAGGGGGCTTCGTTTCACTCCGCACAGTGGCCAGGCTCAATAGATCTGCAGAATAAGCGTGTTGCAGTGATTGGAAATGCCTCTTCCGGGTGAGTTACACGGTTTCTGCGCGTTCATTATGATTCAGACATACGACAAGAGCACAATTCGTACCATCTGTATCTGAAGATCCGTCTGTTGAAGTAGTAAACTTTATCCGCACTCCGACCTGGTTCAATACTCGAGTAAGAGTCTTTATGTTATGCTTAATGATTCAACAACTAAACCAAGCATCTAAGCCACATATTCCGTACTCGGACACTGCGAAATGGATGTTTGCTAACATCCCCCTGGTGATGCGACTGCACCGAGCTTGGATCATGTTCCGGGTCAGGCCCCCTGCATTACAGAATCTTAGCTTGCTGACATTTGTTACAGACCGTTGCTCCCCTTCACTTACCCATGGGTGATAAAGCTCTCCAGAAACAACGTGACGTGAGCAGGGGTCGCGAGCTGGGTATTCGGTCTAACACTTCTACTTAGGCGATGACGAGATACATTCTCGATAACATACCGGATAGATACCATTCTCATATGATACCTGATCATCGTACGTGTCCGATCAAGGAGGTTTATTTGTGCTCACATATTCCACAGCTCCAGGTTGCAAGCGGACTGGTTCGTTGGCGGTAGTCAAACTGACTCGTTATTCTCTTTCTCATCTCATTACATGCAGTCGCGGACAGTGGTTTCCTGGAAAGTCTCTATCGCTCTAACGTGACACTGAACTTCGACGGAATCACCGAGGTAGTGGAGAATGGCATCATCACAGAAACTGGTGCGTGTGGGTCATTGATGATACCATCACTTTCCTTACATCAGTTTAGGTGAAATGTTACCATTTGATGTCATTGTATACGCGACCGGATTCATCGGCGTGAGTTGCTATACATGATCCAACATTCATTGGATGCCAACTGCAGAAACAGGAGCGGTACCCGATGCACGTTCGTGGCTTGAATGGAGCCACTGTCCAAGACTATTATGATGCGCACGGTGGCCCTACCGCATACCTCGGGACTACAATTCCAAACACACCAAACTTTTACTTGATCAATGGTGAGTTCAGAGTGGAGCGTGTCGTCATCAACTGTCGCCTGAGGTAATAATTACAGGACCAAATACTGGAACACGAGCATCGGCGTTGTTCATTGCAGAAGTGCAAGTAAGTACACCTTGGTTTTTGTATCTTTCTACTCAAGTTTGTCGCAAGGTTGCATACATCCTTCAACTCATAGAGCCGGTCCTTACCGGTTCTGCCTCGTCTTTCACCATCAAAGCCACACCCACAGATGTATACAACTCCAAGCTGCAAGAAGAGCTCTCTCGCTCGGTGCACGTACACTGTTACTCTTGGGCGCGTACGAACGGTACAGACAAGGCATTCTATCCGTTTCCTTGGCCTTCGACGGTTTGGTGGTGGATGCTTCGTAGACCGAATTGGGATCATTATATGGCACTCGGGGCCAAGAAATGGGTATGGGCAAGACGAATGAAGGCTGTCAAGGAAATTTTGAAATGCAGTGCAGTCTTGATGCTATTGTGGTCATATATCAGCGGCTCTGCGCAGCGGACATGGTGGTGAGTCCATCATCGTTCTCAATGCCTATCGATAAAATGATCTCTATCTTTAGGCAAGCGACTACCACGACTTGCGACTACTTGAGTAAATTTGCCTTCCGTCTTTGAGGTGCCATAGGTCTACGAGACACATCATGAATATGTGAAGTAGAAACTGGTTGGCTTGCCTCCTGATCTTACAATGGACTTTGCCTATGGGTGGAATTTGCACATCAACGAAGCGTCGGTGGAGAGTAGTGATGCGCGCGCGCGCATTTCTTACCAACCATTTTCAACTGACATATTTTGTTGCACTGCGCATATCGAACATCCCGCATTGATGAAATAAACTCCGTCGTCCAGTGGCGCAGTTCTTTTGTCGAAAGTGAAAAGGAAGATCACTGGCACTAGGTCCTCTGCATCAGACACACCTGTTATCAAGAGCATAGGGAGAAACACTTTGGATTGCAACAATGCCGTGGAAAGAGCAAGAGGAAGCCGTAATGATGTTGAACTGAGAGCAGCTCGATACACGGTACAACTTGGTCAGGAAGAAAACTGTTTAAGGCGGCACCAAAAGGGTTCAAGTGGAGTGCGCGTGTGGCGTCGACGCAAATTGCTTCCGCGGGATCAAACGCTCCATGCTTACATTAAGTCCCGACTGTTCTGGTCAGTCCGTCGAGTATCTACATGTTCGCACCTTGGGCGACGGGGATATATCCTATGTTTCTGAGACGGCCCTTGCGAAGTGTGAAGGTGAATTCCTTTTCATGGACAGGCAATGACTGGCTTATACACGGCAAAAATGTTGTCAGCAGGTTTCGAACCAACGCCAAGAGAAACAGATTTTGACTCTGTTATGGTAACCACCTGGCTAAGACCAGTTAGATCGACCTCTACGGAAACCATCCACGAGCCAATGTCAAGGTGTGTTCCGATAGAAAAAAGAGCATCATTCAGCAGGTTTCGAACCTTCACAGTCCATCTAAGGACGAAGTTGAGATGAACCTGTGATGAATCATCCACGAGTGAATGTCAAGGTGTGTTCCGATAGGAAAAAAATCTTGGCATTGGCAGGTTTCAAATTTGCACAGTGCAAGCGCAACAGATTTTGACTCCGTTGTTGTAACCACTTGGCTAAGACCAGTTGAGATGAACATGCGACGAACCATCCATGAGTGAATGTCAAGGTGTGTTCCGATAGCAAAAAGGGACCATCATTCAGCAGGTTTCGAACCTGCACAGTCCACCTTAGAGAAACAGATTTTGATTCTGTTGTGAAAGCCACTTGGCAAAGATCAGTTAAGATCAGCCTCCGAGGAAACCATCCACGAGTGAAGGTCAAGGTCTTCTGATAGAAAAAAAAACCATATCGGCAGGTTTCGAACCTGCGCAGTCTAATCATCACAGACTTTGATTCTGTTGTGGTGACCGCTTTGGCCAGGACGAACTTGAGATGAACCTGTGATGAATCATCCACGAGTGATTGTCAAGGTGTGTTCCGACAGAAAAAAACCTTGTCGCTGGCAGGTTTCAAACGTGCACAGTCCAAGCGACACAGATTTTGACTCCGTTGGTGTAACCACTTGGCTAAGACTAGTTAAGATGAACATCCGACGAACCATCCATGAGTGAATGTCAAGGTGAGTTCCGATCGAAAACAATCTTGTCATCGGCAGGTTTCGAACCTGCGCCATCCAAGAGAAAACAGATTTCGATTCTGTCGTGATAACCACTTTGGCCAGGACACTTCCCACGTCAAGATGAACCTCCAAAGAACTGTGCACGAGTGAACCACTCAGCGATAGGACCTGCGAGCTGGTAAGGAGATTGAGGACGCGTGTGATGTTTGTGTGCAGGGTATAATTGCGGTGGGGGTATCAAGGTATGGTCTCTGGGTTGTCACTGCCGGTGGAGCGAATCGCAATGATCGCGCTTGGAAGCTCAAAGCCTGTGAAGTTGAGACGGGAATTGTGAGAACATTTGAAGGCCACTCTGGGTATATCGAAACCATCGATATCTCTGCGGACGGCACAGTGCTAGCTGCGACGAGTGGGTGGGTTGATTACACAAATTTGAATATGAGTTTGTCAGTATCCGATTCTTGGACACTGGCAAACTCATATTCAAAATTGCTTGCGCAATGACTGGACCTAGTTAGAATGGACCTCCGAGGATCTATACACCGCAAAAATGATGTCAGCAGGTTTCGAACCAACTCCAAGAGAAACAGATTTTGAGTCTGTTGCGGTAACCACATGGCTAAGGCCAGTTATATGGGCCTCTGAAGAAACCATCCATGAGCCAATGTCAAGGTGTGTTCCGATAGAAAAAAAGAACCGTCATTTGGCAGGTTTCGAACCTGCACAATCCAAGCTAGAGACAGATTTTGATTCTGTTGTGGTAACCACTCAGGCTTGGCTAAGACCAGTTAAGATGAGCCTCTGACGAAACCATTCATGAGTGAATGCCAAGGTGTTCTGATAGAAAAAGCGACCTTGTCATCGGCAGGTTTCAAACCTGCCTAGTCCAATAGAAACAGATTTTGATTCGGTTTTGGTAACCACTTTCGCCAGGACGAAGTTGGGATGAGCCTCTGAGTCTGACCGTCTGACGAACCATCCCTGAATGTCACTTGAATGTATGTTCCGATAGAAAAAACCTTGTCACCGGCAGGTTTCGAACCTGCACCATCCAACTTGCAAGAGAGACGGAATTCAATTTTGTCGTGGTAACCGCTTTCGCCAGGATGCTTCCCAAGTTGAGATGAGCCTCCGAAGAACTGTTACTGTAAAGGTCACTCACAGCTTGTAATTGTGGCGGAAAGATGAAGTCATTAGTCTCCAGTGTTCACAGCGTGGTCACAGGTCTGGAAATCCTTACCTAATTATGTCTAACTTTTCGCACGAAAGGGAAAGAAAGTAAAAGTCACTAAACCCAACCCTACGGCTCAGAACAGTACGGCCCAAAGTACGGCGGGAATTCCCGTCCTACGGCAGTTTAGTCGGAGTTGGAAACTACCTGACGTGCATCTGTGTTAATATCGAAACTACCTGATGTGCATATGTCAATAATATTAATATTGTTAGTTATCTGATATCATTTGGGTTGCCTGTTCCCGCTGCGATACCTCTCATCCTCCCTGTGATACCCACACAGGCCCTCCCTGTGATACCCACACACGCTCGTTTCCCTGGTATCAATATTTGCGACGTGCGTTGCCTGTTCCCGCTGTGATATTTCTCATTCTCCCTGTGATACCTGCCTGCTGCACACGCTCGTTTCCCTCATATCAGTTGTGATACCTCTCGTCCTCCCTGTGATACCTGCCTGCCTGCCACACACGCTCGTTACCATGGCCAAAGGGTGTGCTACATCTTTCTGTGCCATCAAATCCGTCAGAGCTGCGTGCCCACACCATATGTGCAAAGCACACTGTATTATAAGTGGCGGTGAGGCGATCTCAACCTGGCTGGGCTGATATGAAATATCTAAAAATGCTCAACCAGTATAAGTGAGTCTTGGCTCTGCCTAGCTGCTATACTCGCAGAATGCAAGAACGTTCGACCCTAAAGGGGACTGCTACTGAACACAGAACCAGATGAAAGAAAGACCCTTGAAGTGCGATGGATGCGCGAAAGCACAAGAAGAAAAGCGAAGTGAGCGTGAAGCGCGAGAGAGCGCACTAAGGTAAGCGCGAGCGTGGGAATGTGAGCGCTAAGGCGTGCATTGTGCGGAGAATACCGGATAAGGAAACGGATAAGGAAGTGGATGTGCAAAGCGAGTGCAAACGCAGAGCGAGTGTTATAATGAGCGCGGATAAAGGTCTAGTATAGGCGGATAATGATAACCATTGGAAACACAAAGTGCGCCCAAGTGGTGACTACTACTTTAAAGTAAAACCCAATAGCGAGGGAAGTACAGCAAAGGGGAGTAATAATGATGGGATGTAGTAAGTCAGCAACTTTATACTATGGAAATCGCATCGGAAGCGGAAGGGATAGGAGCAATAAGCGCTATGAATACGTAATGACATGTAATAACACTGCAATGCTTGTTACAAACCACGAGGCAAGGGATATGACGTACCAATGAGGTGGGTGGACATAGACGGACGTCCCTGGATGATAGGCGATGAAGGGCGATGCAGGGCAATACAGGGCGCTTAAGTGCGAGAAAGCGCGCAAGGTGCGCGTGTGGGAATGCTGCGCGTTGTGTGGGAAAGTACCGCGCCTATGGCGCGTTTCGCGGGAAAGCTGCGCGTTATGTGTAAAACAACTAGGGACATGATAGAAGTCGAATATAGCTGATGGTGCGAGTTGTGCATTGAAGGCCAATTGTCATGAGTTGTGAAAAGGTGCGAAATGTGCCCATATGTGCCTGCAGAAACACGAGTCTCTACAGCGGATGTTCTACCCATGGCTTTCCGTCTGCTCAGTCCGAATCAGCACCCCCAGTGTCAGCCACATGTCTCACATCAGATGACTGCTTGCTCGACACCGATCCTCCCGGTGGTCTGGACCCATTGTCTCACCTGCCTGTCCCTGCCATAGGTCTTGATGGCACCGCTCACGAAGCATTGGCTGCCGAAGCACCCCCCTCAGTGTCACAACCTCCCTTGGGTTCTGCTGCCACAAGAACAACGAGAATCCTCGCTTCACACGCAAGTTCTTCACAACCAGCACACCAGACCCTTGATCCTCATCTTAGTACTCAACTTAATGATACATGGCTCACTATGCATACCGAACGTGAGATTCTCAAGACGGAGCACCAGCGTCGCATGGAGATGAAGAAGACTCATGAGCAGCGCCTGAAAGGTCGCTTCATAGTCAACTACTGGGATGAGGTGCGATGCTTGAATTTGTCTCACTGCTGTTAACAAACCTGAATGCAGAGCGATGCTGATCCTATCTCTGTGACGGGATATGAGAAGTCTACGGTCTGCTCTTTATCTGACCACCACGATCTCCTTCGAGCACTTAGCCCCAACCTTGGTGATGTCGAATACTATGATACGAAACTTTGCAGGTGGATACTGGACAACTGGGACCGTCCTCTCGAGGTCACCACTAACACCCAAGTGTTTATTTGTCGGCGTGGAGTTGTATGTAAAGATCTCGGCAACTTACTGCAGAACTATCAGGACGGTGTGGGTAACACAACAAAGGTGACTGCAAGTCAGATGACAAGCAAACACTCTCTATGTTGGGTCTTGATATGCCGTGCGATATGTTCGACCCTTAAGGGAAGCAAAGAAAGCAAGGATCCATGAAATGATGCTGATCAACCCTGATCAAAGGCGACAAAAGGGCGATGTAAGCGTGAGAAATGCGCTCAAGGCGCGCGCAGGAAAGTGAAATGCGAAAAATGTGCGAAGCGCGGGAAGGCGAAAGTGCGAAAGGCGAAAATGCGCAGAGAACAGGGATGGTAGTGCGAGCAGTGGACAAGTGTAGAGAGACGATAATATGGTGTAATGTGCGGATATAGATGGATACTGATACTGCCACTAGCTTTAGACTGATGCTAGGGCCTTAAGACGACGACGGACGCATGCATTGCATGGAACTAACTGCCAAGTACATGGTGGTAGAAAGATGTGGTAGTTAGCTCAGGTGTAAAACGAACATGAAAGTATGTAAGTTCTACCTAAGCGCTCTCCCAGGGCTCGGAGCCGAATAGGGAGCGCTCTAAGGATGTAAGTGAGGTAAAGTGATGTAAAGTAAGGGCGCATAACGAAATACAAAGTGTAATAGGCTAAATATGGTCTGATAATGAAAAGGGACACACCTAGGAACTGGTTGGACGATGGATGGATGCTCCTGGATGATGTGCAATGGAGTGCGCTTAAGTGCGAGAAACGCGCTAAGCGTGTGTGCGGGAACGCGAAATGCGAAAGTGTGAGAAAGTGTTGCGCCTATGGTGTGCTTTGCAGGAGAGCTGTGCATTGTATGCGCAAATGACTGGAGACATAGCAGAAGTTGCGTATGGAGTAGGGCGACAAGTGCGAGAGAAACATGCTAAGCGCGTGCAGGAATGCTGCGCGTTGTGTGGGAAAGTAGCGCGCCTATGGCGCGTTTTGCGGGAAAGCTGCGCGTTGTGTGTGGAACGACTAGAGACTTGATAGAAGTTGCATATGGATGATGGTGCGAGTCGTGCAGTAAAGGCCAGTTGCCAGAATTCGTAAAATGAGCCCATATGAGCCCACAGAAACGCGAGTCTCTACAACGGCCCTGCAGGTCCCCCTCATATGCGTAAGAAGATGACGAATGAGCGGTGTGCTCTACGTGAAGAGGCGAAGATCCAATGAAACAGTACTCGTAACGAACACTACAGTTCGGATGCTGAAGCGACTGGCAGTCCCTCCATTCCCTATCAACATCAGCAAACCCAGGGTCCTCTGTACAACCCTGGACAGTGCTGGACAGAGCCACAGAGCCCACAGAGAGGGTTCTCTCTGTGCAGCTCTGTACAGAGTCGTACAGTGTAATGTATGATACTGTACAGAGCTGCACAGAGCGGTACAGAGTGTTAGCTACACTGAGCAAAACAATACAGAGCATTGGGTAGGCCAGACAGGAATACTGCAGAATGCTCACAGCATCACTACAGAAAGTGCACAGTAATTGAACCCAAACAAATCATGATGTCATTGCGTCATACTACAATCAGGTATCCTACAAAAATGCTAAAAACACGATCAGTCCAGTTGGAGTTTCAAGCCCCAGTCATGGCGCCTGTTTGGATCATCGCGAGTCAGGATTCTGCATAGCCGTCAGAAAATGATACAAATGATAAAAAAAGCTTCACAATACCCTGCAGTACGAGCCCATTTCTTTCTGGCGGCCCGGCATTTCTTTGCATGATAGTGGTCCTTCTGCACATCATGGTAGAGCTGAATGACGCTGTCGTAGATGGGTTGATATAAATCGGCGACGAATTTCATTTGCTTGTAAGTACCGGTCTTGTACTCGTCGATAGCGGCAGCAAGCTAGTTAGAGATGAATGAGCGAAGACGATTATCCGAGCCTGAGATCACATACCGCAGTCGCTGCAAGTGCAACGGCACCTTCGGGGACAGCATCGGCGAACAAGTCTGGAAATGACTTCGCGAGCGCGTTCTCACCCTTGTAAAAATAGGACATACAAAAGCTGCCCAGGGCCTCGTTTGCAAGATTATTGGTCCTGCCCTAATACACACCGCGTGAGTCAGTAAGTGCGGGGCTATTTCTCATTAACCTGCCTGTGCATCTACTCCATCCCGTAGGAAAGCACCATTCTGCAACAATGTTTTGACGTTGTCACGCACCTCCCGCTCATAGTCGTTCTCGTCGTCAACATCGGGTGGAAGAATTTCGTAATGTGCCAGAACAATCGGACGCGCAGCCTTTTTCATTTCGGAACGCATAGTAGCGCGATCGTCCCATAGCTAAAATAATTGTTAGCGTGATCCGACAGAGTAAGAACACAAATACCAGGACTGCCATATCAGATTTATATTCATCCCAGTATCCGTCGTCAACACCAACACCCTGGGATCCAAAGTCTTCGAGTGTTTCTAAGAGATATTCAATACCCTTGGTTTTGAGAAAATCACTGCGCTTTCACATATTGCAGTAACATATCTCCGTATTATACGAGTGAACGGATGTGCATAATATCCCGTATGATACGGGCCAGCGGACCATGGGCCGAAGGTAGATATATCCTCGACTGTGACGGATGGGCCGGGAGTGTTATTATTCCCGATGGAGACGGGTTGGCCCAGGTGGGGAATATGTAAAGTAGATGGGTGGGCCGATGGACATGAATTTTCAATAGACGGATCGGCCGAGGTAGTTGGATATTATGTAGATGGGTGTACCAAGGTAGATATGTATCAAATAGCTGGGTATATCAAGGGTGCTTGTTATCACATAGACAGGTGGGCCCAGATATATATCATATTAGACGGGTGGGCCGACGAATTAATATTATTTTGTAGACGGGTGGGCCGACGTATTGGTATTATTTTGTAGACGAGTGGGCCGAGGGAGCGGTTGAAAGATTTATTATATACGGGTGGGCCAATGGTAGACATATATTGCATAGACGGGTAGGCCGACGTAGGGGTATATAATATAAACGGTGGGCCCAGGAGAATGATAATTGTAGACATGATGGAGCTCAGCTAGTTGTATATCATGGAGGTAATAATTCAAAGTCATCTAATGATGTAGTATGGCATGGAGCCTTGCAAAGGGGTGAAGTGGAAACTCGAGCGAAGTGTACCAAGTTCCGAGACCCGGGTCTCGACAAATGAATATGTGATGTCCAGCACACTTCCGATCGTCTGGTATTTCATTGAGCAATATATGATAATAGATCTTTGAAAGCCAACATCATCCAAGCCTACCAAATGCCAAATGCCAAGTTCCAACTACCGAAAATCAAGTGAAGTGTACCAATATCCGAGCCCTGACTATCAAATCCCGACAATCGACCATTGAGTCCCGACTACCGAGTCTTGAAACCCGAGTCCCAAAGCCCGAGATTTGAGTCCTGAAACCCAATGCCCGACCATTGAATCCCAACAATCGAGTATCAAGTCCCGACCAACGAGTCCCAAATATTGAGTCCTGACCATCGAGACCCAACACCCGACACCCGACACCCAACACCCAACACCCAACACCCAACACCCGACAACCGACAACCGACAACCGACAACCGACACCCGACACCCGAGATTCAAGACTCAAGTTCCGACTATGGAGTCCCGGATATCAAAAATCAAGTGAAGTGTACTGAGATCTGAGTCCAACCTGAAGGATTCCTTAGGCTGGACTTCCAAACCTTTGGATTTGTCCTTCCATCTCTATCCAAGCTTAAGGATTGATTCCTTAAGCTGGACCTTTGCCTTTCTGGCACTTCCTGTCTTTCCAAGACTTATGTCTACTTCCTGTTATCTCTGACTCCACCTAAGTGTAGCCTACCTCTGTTTGCTTCTACTCCAGACCTTGTCCATGGTAGTCTTTATTCTCCTGTCCTATAATCCTGTCCACTCCTGCTGACCTCCAGACCTTTGGATCTCCGGACATCTTACCCTTCGGATATCAAAACCTTTGGACATTGTAACCTTTGGACATCATGACCTTCAGACATCATAACCTTTGGACATCTGAACATTCAGATGGCGCAACCTTCAGACATCCTGTCCTCTGGACCACTCCTCCTATCTCATCCTGCTTTGGACTCTGTCCCTTGCAGTCTCTCCTCCATGTGCTTCCATCTAGGAAGCTTACCTTCAGAAGTCTTATCTTCGGACCCTATGCAGCAGGTGAAACTCCTCCAGAGTTTCCTGTACTTCTCTAGAAGTTTCTATACTCCTCCGGAAGGTTCCTGTGCTCATCCAGAAGTCCTCCAGCACTCCATCAGAGTAGCCAGTCTCCGGAAGTCCTTCGGACTTCATTGGATTTCATCTGGACTTCATTCTGAAATTAAGGGTATGTACTTGGGAAAGGTGCAAAATAAAATATACTGACTACCAAGTGCTGAGCACTAAGTGTCGAGTTCCAAGTTCCGAGTTCCGAGTTCCGAGTTCCGAGTGCCAAGTGCCCCGATGCTTTCGGGTATTAACACCCAGATAGCCCTCACACTCAGGGGCCCGTCAGAATTTAGATCATCTCAAACGGATGTGATTTGAGTGAGATATGAGCAAAATACTATATACCGGGTGAATTTTGGCATCAGAAGTTCGATGCTTTCGGGCATTGACATGAAGATAGCCCTCAATCTCAGGGGTGTGGGAGAATTCAGATTGTCTGAAATGGATATAATTTGAGTGAGATATATGCAAAATACAATATATTGACTACTGAGTGCTGAGTACCAAGTGCCGAGTGCCAAGTGCAGAGTGCCCCGATGCTTTCAGGCATTAACACCCAGATAGCCCATGCTCTCAGGGGCCCATCAGAATTTAGATCATCTCAAACAGATGTGATTTAATGTGTCCCAAGTGCTGAGTGCCGAGTGCTGAGTTCTGAGTTCCGAGTTCCGAGTTCTGAGTTCCGAGTTCCGAGTTCTGAGTTCCGAGTTCCAAGTTCCAAGTTCCGAGTTCCGAGTTCCGAGTGCCAAGTGCCCCAATGCTTTCGGGTATTAACACCCAGATAGCCCTCGTCCTCAGGGGCCTGTCAGAATTTAGATCATCTCAAACAGATGTGATTTGAGTGAGATATGAGCAAAATACTATATACCGGGTGAATTTCAGCATTGGAAGTTTGATGCTTTCGATGTTTTTCATGTCGGGTCTTGATGCTTTCGGGCATTAACATGTAGATAGCCCTTGATCTCAGGGGTGTGGCAAAATTTAGATTGTCTGAAACAGATATAATTTGAGTGAGATATATGCAAAATACCACACACTGACTACCGAGTGCTGAGTGCCAAGTGCCAAGTGCCGAAAACCAAGTTCTGAGTGCCGAGTGCCGAGTGCCGAGTGCTGAGTCCCGAGTGCCGAGTGCTGAGTCCCGAGTGCCGAGTGCCCCGATGCTTTCGGGCATTAACACCCAGATAGCCCTCGCTCTCAGGGGCCTGTCAGAATTTAGATAGTTCCGAGTGCCAAGTGCCGAGTTCCAAGTGCCGAGTTCCAAGTGCCGAGTTCCGAGTTCCGAGTGCCCCGATGCTTTCGGGTATTGACACCCAGATAGCCCTCGCTCTCAGGGACCTGTCAGAATGTAGATCATCTCAAACGGATGAGATTTGAGTGAGATATGAACAAAATACTATATACCGGGTGAATGTTGGCATCAGAAGTTCGATGTTTTCGATGTTTTTCATGTCGGGTCTTGATGCTTTCGGGCATTAACATGTAGATAGCCCTTGATCTCAGGGGTGTGGCGGAATTCACATTGTCTCAAATGGATATAATTTGAGTGAGATATTTGCAAAATACTATGTATATACTGACTACCGAGTGCTGAGTGCCGAGTTCCGAGTGCCGAGTTCCGAGTGCCGAGTGCCCCGATGCTTTCGGGTATTAACACCCAGATAGCCCTCGCTCTCACGGACCCGTCAGAATTTAGATCATCTCAAACGGATATAATTTGAGTGAGATATTTGCAAAATACTATGTATATACTGACTACCGAGTGCTGAGTGCCGAGTTCCGAGTGCCGAGTTCCGAGTGCCGAGTGCCCCGATGCTTTCGGGTATTACCATCCAGATAGCCCTCGCTCTCAGGGACCCGTCAGAATTTAGATCATCTCAAACGGATGTGATTTGAGTGAGATATGAATAAAATACTACCACACACTGACTACCGAGTGCTAAGTACCAAGTGCCAAGTGCCAAGAACCGAGTTCCGAGTTCCGAGTTCCGAGTGCCGAGTGCCGAGTGACCCGATGCTTTCGGGTATTGACACCCAGATAGCCCTCGCTCTCAGGGACCCGTCAGAATTTAGATCATCTCAAACGGATGTGATTTGAGTGAGATATGAATAAAATACTATATACTGGGTGAATTTCAGCATCAGAAGTTTGATGCTTTCGATGTTTTTGATGTCGGGTCTTGATGCTTTTGGGCATTAACATGTAGATAGCCCTTGATCTCAGGGGTGTGGCAGAATTCACATTGTCTCAAATGGATATAATTTGAGTGAGATATTTGCAAAATACTATGTATATACTGACTACCGAGTGCTGAGTGCCGAGTTCTGAGTGCCAAATGAATACCACACACTGACTACCGAGGGCTGAGTACCAAGTGCCGAGTGCTGAGTGCCGAGTTCCGAGTTCCGAGTTCCGAGTTCCGAGTGCCAAGTACCCCCGATGCTTTCGGGTATTAACACCCAGATAGCCCACGCTCTCAGGGACCCGTCAGAATTTAGATCATCTCAAATGGATGTGATTTGAGTGAGATATGAATAAAATACTATATACTGGGTGAATTTTGGCATCAGAAGTTCGATGCTTTCGATGTTTTTAATGTCGGCTCTTGATGCTTTCGGGCATTGACATGCAGATAGCCCTAGATCTCAGGGATTCATCAGAATTTAGATAGTCTGAAATAGATATGATTTGAGTGAGATATATGCACAATCCAAGATACAGGGTGAATGAGTCCCGAGTGTTGAGTGCCAAGTGCTGAGTTCTGAGTTCTGAGTTCCGAGTGCCGAGTGCCGAGTGCTGAGTGCCCTGATGCGTTCAGGCATTCAATCACTGTCAGGAGGTGTTCCCTCATCCACCTCAGTGCCTTCAGTGTTGCAATCAAGCTTTCTGCTGTGTGCTGAGTGCCGAGTGCCGAGTTCCGAGTTCCGAGTTCCGAGTTCCGAGTTCCGAGTTCCCTGATTGCTTTCGGGTATTTATAACACCCAGATAGCCCTCGCTCTCAGGGACCCGTCAGAATTGAGATCATCTCAAACGGATGTGATTTGAGTGAGATATGAACAGAATACTATATGCCGGGTGAATGTTGGCATCAGAAGTTCGATGCTTTCGATGTTATTGATGTCGGGTCTTGATGCTTTCAGGCATGAACATGTAGATAGCCCTCAATCTCAGGGGTGTGGCAGAATTCACATTGTCTCAAACAGATATAATTTGAGTGAGATATTTGCACCATACTATGTATATACTGACTACCGAGTGCTGAGTGCTGAGTTTTGAGTTCCGAGTTCCGAGTGCCAAGTGCCGAGTTCCGAGTGCCGAGTTCCGAGTGCCGAGTGCCCCGAGGCCTTCGGGTATTAACATCCAGATAGCCCACGCTCTCAGGGGCCCATCAGAATTTAGATCATCTTAAACGGATGTGATTTGAGTGAGATATGAGCAAAATACTATATACCAAGTGAATTTCACCATCAGAAGTTTGATGCTTTTGATGTTATTGATATCAAGCCTCGATGCCTTCAGGCATTGACATGCAGATAGCCCTAGATCTCACGGGTCTGGCAGAATTTAGCCCATCCCAAATGGATAAGAGTTGAGTGAGATATGAGCAAAATCCCATATACTGTGTGTATTTCAGCATTGTAAGGTCAATGCTTTCCATGTTTGCAATGTCTAGCCTCAATGCATTCAGGCATTCACAAGCAGATAGAACTTGATCTCAGGGGCCTGTCACAATTCAGATCGTCTCACACGGATAAGACTTGAGTGAGATATGAGCAAAATATTATATATCAGGTGATTTTGATGTCAGGCCTTGCACCAAGGGTAAGCACATAGCACAAACAGGAATAAATCCTGTTGTCCTAGTATCCTTATATATTGCATATACTATCGAAGGGATGTTGGGGATCATATTTTGCCTCAAACAGACATGATTTGAGGGAGATATGAGCAAAATACAATTTATTGGGTGTGTCTGAGCTTCGCAGGTTCAATGTTTTTTGTTGTCAGCCTTGTGTGGGAAAAATTCTAAAACATCAGGAGAAACATAAAAACACATCATCAGGGACTGCATCAGGTTTGCTATGATCACACCTATGTATAATATGATAGATTGGCTTCCAGTGTACTGTTCCAGTCCCTGAAACAGTATCTGTCAGTGGTATGTATCTCTAAATACAAAAAAACTCGAAATTCAAGGCAATCACTGTGCACTGGTGCAAGAAAGTTACAATCACAAGATATATACATCAGCAAAATATGATTTTGCCACACGGTTACCAGAAGGTCACAAGCTTTGACAGTGCTTACTAGACTAAGGATATGATTGTCTTAACTCAATAGTCTTAACTTGCTAGGCATAATATAAGCTTCTTAATAACCATGACTGTCATATCTTCCATAATAATCCTAACCCTCACAGCTTATGTATTATGTAGTAATCAACAATCATATTAGACTATCAAGTGAAGACTATCGTGTAATGACTATCAAGTTAAGACTACTGTATTTTATTCTAAGTCTGTACAATAGACCTGTGATACTTGATGAGTGTCAGCCTGAACAGTATATTAAAGATCACACTATCATACTACACATAGGTATGACTATTGAAGACATGATGTAGTGCCTTATGATGTGTTTTTATGTGTCTCCTGATGTGTTGAGAATGTCCTACATTACCTCATATGTCCATGTGAGGCCATATGAATTCTGTGAACTCCTGACATTAAGGGCTATCCACATGTCAATGAACACAGTCATCTAGGCCTCACATTGAAATCATTGAAAGCATCAAACTCCTGATGCGAAAATATGATCCAAATTCTGAAGGACCCCTGAGAGTGAAGGCTATCTGCATATCAATGCCTGAAAGCATTGAGGCCCGACATCAAAATCATTGAAAGCATTGAACTTCCAATGCTGAAATTCACCTGATATATAGTATTTTGCTCCTATCTCACTCAAATCACATCTGTTTGAGATAATCAAAATTCTGATGGACCCCTGAGAGCAAGGGCTATCTGGGTGGTAATGCCCGAAAGCATCGGGACACTCAGCACTCGGAAAGCACTTGGCACTCGGCACACGGCACTTGGTACTCAGCACTTGGTAGTCAGTATATGGGATTTTGCATATATCTCACTCAAATTATATCTGTTCAGACAATCTGAATTTTACCACACCCTGAGATCGAGGGCTATCTACATGTTAATGCCCGAAAGCATTGAGACCCGACATCAAAAACATCGAAAGCATCGAACTTCTGATGCCAAAATTCACCCGGTATATAGTATTTTGTTCATATCTCGCTCAAATCACATCCGTTTGAGATGATCTAAATTCTGACAGGCCCTTGAGAGTGAGGGTGATCTGGGGTGTTAATACCCGAAAGCATCGGGGCACTCGGAACTCGGAACTCGGCACTCGGCACTTGGGACTCGGCACTCAGCACGGAACTCAGAACTCAGAACTCGGCACTCAGCACTCGGTAGTCAGTATATACATAGTATTTTGCAAATATCTCACTCAAATTATATCTGTTTGAGACAATGTGAGTTCTGCCACACCCCTGAGATCAAGGGCTATCTACATATTAATGCTCGAAAGCATCAAGACCAGACATCAAAACACATCGAAAGCATTGAACTTCTGATGCACAAAATTCACCCGGTATATAGTATTTTATTTCATATCTCACTCAAATCACATCCATTTGAGATGATCTAAATTCTGACGGGCCCCTGAGAGCGAGGGCTTTTAATACCCGAAAGCATCGGGTCACTCGGCACTCGGCACTCGGCACTCGGAACTCGGAACTCGGAACTCGGTTCTCTGCACTTGGCACTTGGTACTCAGCACTCGGTAGTCAGTGTGTGGTATTTTGCATATATCTCACTCAAATTATATCTGTTTCAGACAATCTAAATTTTGCCACACCCCTGAGATCGAGGGCTATCTACATGTTAATGCCCGAAAGCATCAAGACCTCACATGAAAAACATCGAAAGCATCAAACTTCCAATGCTGAAATTCACCCGGTATATAGTATTTTGCTCATATCTCACTCAAATCACATCTGTTTGAGATGATCTAAATTCTGACAGGCCCCTGAGGACGAGGGCTATCTGGGTGTTAATACCCGAAAGCATCGGGGCACTCGGAACTCGGAACTCGGCACTCGGCACTTGGGACTCGGCACTCAGCACTTGGGACTCAGTAAATCACATCTGTTGAGATGATCTAAATTCTGATGGGCCCCTGAGAGCATGGGCTATCTGGGTGTTAATGCCCGAAAGCATCAGGGCACTCTGCACTTGGCACTCAGCACTTGGTACTCAGCACTCAGTAGTCAATATATAGTATTTGCATATATCTCACTTGAAATTCACCCGGTATATAGAATTTTGTTCATATCTCACTCAAATCACATCTGTTTGAGATGATCTAAATTCTGATGGGCCCCTGAGTGTGAGGGCTATCTGGGTGTTAATACCCGAAAGCATCGGGGCACTCGGCACTCGGCACTCGGCACTCAGAACTCAGTTCTGGCACTTGGCACTTGGCACTCAGCACTCGGTAGTCAGTGTGTGGTATTTTGCATATATCTCACTCAAATTATATCCGTTTGAGACAATGTGAATTCTGCCACACCCCTGAGATCAGGGCTATCTACATGTTAATGCCCGAAAGCATCAAGACCCGACATCAAAAACATCGAAAGCATCAAACTTCCAATGCTGAAATTCACCTGGTATATAGTATTTTATTCATATCTCACTCAAATCACATCTGTTTGAGATGATCTAAATTCTGACAGGCCCCTGAGGACGAGGGCTATCTGGGTGTTACCCGAAAGCATCGGGGCACTCGGAACTCGGAACTCGGCACTTGGCACTTGGTACTCAGCACTCGGTAGTCAGTGTGTGGTATTTGCATATATCTCACTCAAATTATATCTGTTTCAGACAATCTAAATTTTGCCACACCCCTGAGATCGAGGGCTATCTACATGTTAATGCCCGAAAGCATCGAGACCCGACATCAATAACATCGAAAGCATTGAACTTCTGATGCCAACATTCACCCGGTATATAGTATTCTGTTCATATCTCACTCAAATCACATCCGTTTGAGATGATCTAAATTCTGACGGGCCCTTGAGAGTGACGGCTATCTGGGTGTCAATACCCGAAAGCATCGGGGCACTCGGAACTCGGAACTCGGCACTCAGCACACGGCAGAAAGCTTGATTGCAACACTGATGGCACTGAGGTGGATGAGGGAACACCTCCTGACAGTGATTGAATGCCTGAACGCATCGGGGCACTCAGCACTCGGCACTCAGCACTCGGCACTCGGAACTCAGAACTGAGCACTTGGCGCTCAACACTTGGGACTCATTCACCCTGTATCTTGGATTGTGCATATATCTCACTCAAATCATATCTATTTAAGACTATCTAAATTCTGATGAATCCCTGAGATCTAGGGCTATCTGCATGTCAATGCCTGAAAGCATCGAGAGCCGACATCAAAAACATCGAAAGCATCGAACTTCTGATGCCAAAATTCAACTGGTATATAGTATTTTGCTCATATCTCACTCAAATCACATCCGTTTGAGATGATCTAAATTCTGACAGGCACCTGAGAGCGTGGGCTATCTGGGTGTTAATACCCGAGAGCATCGGGGTACTTGGCACTCGGAACTCGGAACTCGGAACTCGGAACTCGGAACTCGGAACTCGGCACTCAGCACTCGGCACTTGGTACTCAGCCCGGTAGTCAGTGTGTGGTATTTTGCATATATCTCACTCAAATTATATCTGTTTCAGACAATCTAAATTTTGCCACACCCCTGAGATCGAGGGCTATCTACATGTTAATGCCCGAAAGCATCAAGACCCGACATCAAAAACATCGAAAGCATCAAACTTCCAATACTGAAATTCACCCGGTATATAGTATTTTGCTCATATCTCAATGCGAGACAAAAGATTGGAAACAAAACTCAAAATTCGAAACTCGAAAGTACTGACTACCGAATACCAAGTACCGAGTACTGAATCTCGGGTCTCGGTACTCGGTATTCGGTACTCGACACGATGCTCGAAACTCATAAAACTGTTTCGAATCACCGAGTACTGACTACCGAGTACCGAGTACCGAGTACCGAGTACCGAATCTCGGGTCTCGGTACTCGGTATTTGGTACTCGACACGATGCTCAAAACTCGTAAAACTGTTTCGAATCACCAAGTACTGACTACCGAGTGCCGAGACCCGAGATTCGGTACTCGGGACTCAGTAACTCGACACGATGCTCGAAACTCATAAAACTGTTTCGAATCACCCGAGTACTGACTACTGAGTACCGAGTACCGAGTACCGAATTTCGGGTCTTGGTACTCGGTATTCGGTACTCGACACGATGCTCAAAACTCTACAACTGTTTTGAATCACCGAGTACTGACTACCGAGTACTGAGTACCGAATCTCGGGTCTCGGCACTCGGTAGTCAAGTACTCGGTGATTCGAAACAGTTGTACGAGTTTTTGAGCATTGTGTCGAGTACCTGAGACCCGAGATTCGGTACTCGGTACTTGGTGGTCAGTACTCGGTGATTTGAAACAGTTTTACGAGTTTCGAGCATCGTGTCGGAGTACCGAATACCGAGTACCGAGACCCGAGATTCAGTACTCGGTACTTGGTATTCGGTAGTCAGTACTTTCGAGTTTCAAATTTTGAGTTTTGTTTCCAATCTTTTGTCTCGCATGCCGAGTGCCGAATTCGGGGGTGTGTCGGGTGTCAATACCTCGGTTCTCCAGTACTCGGTACTCAGTGATTCGAGTCTCGAGACTTGTGACTCGTGATTTACAAACGACATTTGAAAACTTGTGATTTCTGAGAACAATGTGTATTATCTTATGATTTCTGTATCATTTCACGACTACGAGTGCCGAATCTCGGGTCTGGGTCTCGGTATTTCAAGACACACAAAATGTATATCATCTTAAATTTGAATTTTCTTAACTCGAGCCTCGAAACTTCGTAAAACTGTACAATACTAGGCCTATCTGTCTATATGATATGTATCTGGGCCCACCCGTCTATCTAATACATAATTCACTCACCCTTGGCCCCACCTGTCTATCTAATATACCCGACGTCGGCCCCAACCCATCTATGTAGAATTACCCACGTCGGCCCCTACCCTTCTATCTAATATGACCCCACGTCGGCCACCCATCTATGTAATAAATAATTCGCTCACCCTCGGCCCACCCGTCTATCTAATATTGCCCCAACGTCGGCCCACCCATCTATTTAGAATTCCCCACGTCGGCCCACCCGTCTATCTAATATGACCCACACGTCGGCCCACCCGTCTATGTAATAAATAATTCCCCTCACCCTCGGCCCACCCGTCTATCTGATATTACCCCACGTCGGCCCACCCGTCTATCTAATATTACCCCACATCAGCCAACCCGTCTATGTAATAAATAATTCCCCTCACCCTCGGCCCACCCGTCTATCTGATATTACGCCACGTCGGCCCACCCGGTCTATCTAATAAATATTTCACCGCTCCCTCGGCCCATCCGTCTACAAAATAATACTAATACGTCGGCCCACCACGTCTATATAATACTATTTGCTATACATCTCTCCTCAGGTCTATAATATATGTCAATCCTACTCTACATATTACCCACATGGGCCCACCCATCTCCATAATAATATTTCTCCGGCCCATCCGCTATCATCGATGATATATATAACATTAGCATAGATGGGCCCCACCCGTCTCCATCGGAAATAATATGCCTCCCGGCCCCACCCAGTCAACATCGGGAATATACATAACATCGGCCCATAATCCGCTGGCCCGTATTACACGGGATATTATGTAGGTCGGGTGACCCGTATAATACGGGATTTGTCACTGAAGGGGCTCCATATACAACACCCCAAAGAGGAACGATATTC